>NC_068355.1:77032564-77130064 GCF_020536995.1 Dreissena polymorpha | reverse complement strand
AACATTTCTCCTAACAGTTGAAAAAAGAATGATATTGTGCAAATTAAACAAAACAAATAAATTATCAAATAACAATTGATTAAACGTATAATCAATGTTTATGATGGTTATGAATTGACTCCTGTTCCTTAAAAGGAATCAACCATAAAGCCATTTCCGATCAAGTCATAACATTTGCTGATATGTTAAACGCTTCTTGTTAAACTTGATCTTGATAAGCTGTGATCCGATTCATCAGAAGATGAAAAGTCATTAATTCTTCTTTGTCTTGTTCCTCTTCTTTGCATGTTGCTCTTGCCTGGTACTGTATTCTCGTTATGATCATTTTCAGCAGATTTACATACTTTGGCTATGTGCAGAAACTTATTGCAATAATAGCACATTTTCCCATAAGCTATACAATGCTCCTTTCTTGCATGCACTTGATTTCGTCCACAATATCCACACTGTGTGTAATTTCTCTTTGCTATTTTCTGTCTTTGCAAATGCATTTTGGTCCGACTCCTGACTGAATGAATAAATTCTCTGGATTCTTCTTCCGAACCTCTTGAAGCTTCACTATCTGTGTCATTGCTTGTATATCTAACTTCTCTCGATCCCCTGTAAGGTGTAGGTCTGTATCTGTTCCCATGATCTTTTGATCTACAAACCATGGCAAAATGGTTCAATTTAATGCAAGCATCACACTTTTTTCCAAAAGCTGGGCATTTTTTTTTCTGGAACGGGTGTTTCATATCGCAGTATCTACAATTCAAGCCTCTGTCGTTTCGTGAGTCACTAGCAGCTGTAAATGATTTATCATTTTGCTTACTCTGGCAATGTCCCGTTCTTTGAGACCCATCGCTCCAATCTGGACAGACGTATCCTCGTGGATTTTAGCATTGCTCAATGCTTCTAGGAGTGTCCATTGTTTATGTAATACTTTTCTTCAAACTCAGAATTGCTAGTAGTTTGCACAAGATGTTCAAGTATACGATCATCAATGTCCACAAAATTGCATGAAAGCGCCTTTTCCCGTAGCCTAGCAGCATATTCAATTGTGCTTTCCCCGCTATTTGGGCGCATTTTAAAGAATAAATATCTAGAGTAATGTTTGTTCTTTTTAGGCGAAAAATAATTTGATAACTTACTTGTCAGCTTCTCATATTTGGTACTTTTCTCCAAATCCTCTAAACTTCTACTTAGCCTTTTTACCTCTGGCCCGCCGTAGATCAGTAAAGCGTCCGTTTTGTCATCATCTTCAGTGAATTTGAAGTATCTGAGTTGCCTTTCAAAGTCCTCTAGCCATTCACACCATGCCTCGCCCGTTTCTATGTGGTCGCTGCAGTCCACTCGAAACGGTTGCAAATCAAGCCTTCTATTGCTGTTCGCCATATCTCAATTCCGTATTATGCGTGCAATCACAGCTGCATCAGTCCTCCAATTTTTCTCTCGTTGCCAATATAAAAGACTCACTAAGACTGCTCGCTATTTCAATACTTTAATGCTCACTCTCTATGACTCCGTATATATATATACTAAATCACTGTGACGACAACGTCATGAACGTCACCGACGTCATTAACAATAAGATATGTTCTATGAATAGATCTCAAGGAAATAACAATTGCCATGAAATATTAAATGATTTTCACTGAATTTTTTTTTTTGTAGAATGTGTCATTTTGCGACTTTATTTTTATGACCCCGAAGGAGGGCATATAGTGATCCGACTGTCCTTCCGTCTTTCCGTCACACTTTGCGTTTTGGTTTCGCGTTTAGGTTTGAAAAATGCTCATAACTTCTGTTGCTTTAGATAGCAACTTGATATTTGGCATGCATGACTGTGTACATGTATCTCATGTAGCTGCACATTTTGAGTGGTGAAAGGTCAAGGTTAAATGTAAAAAAAAAAAAAAAATTCAAGGGATGTAATAAGCTTCAAAGTGAGATTTTTATCTGTGCCTGCCAAATGATAAAAAAAATCAAAGCGGCGCAGTAGGGGGCATTGTGTTTCTGACAAACACATCTCTTGTTTAATAATGATATTGCTTGCTTAGTGATAATTCATCAAATAGTTGATAATTCAACTGAAAATTCTATCATATAATAATTTATTATGTATAAGTCCATATTCATTTTTTTTAGGAAATATGCAAAACATTAATCTATATGAAAGCAGTGCCCCAGATAAGCTGCGTATCTGCGTCTTTCACCCTATTAAATTGCTTAAAAACGCAAAGAAACACAATATCATGCGTATTTAAAACGCAAAAGGTTTTACTTATACGCAAATTCGTCAAATTTGATGCGTACAATACAATAGCTTCGATCGAAAATGCTTTGCTCATTTTCGGTATTTTCTCTTTGGAATTATTATCGTAATGGGGCGACGCTTTCATTCAGCATGCGCCTGGATGACGGAGCAGGAAAAGTCAAAGTTATCCAAACTCTGCGGTCTAGATTTTAATTGTTAAATAAAGCGTCCGACCAAATTATTGACGACGACATACATACGTTTTAAATCTGACTTAATCCGTCGTTCATTGTGCATGTCTTTGTAAAGCGTCCGTACTTTCAGCTTCTATTACGGTGCGAAATAAAAAGTCTAAGAGGGGTCGAAAGATGTCCGCGATTGTTGCGCCAAAATATCAGTCGATCGCAAACGTTTTCGAACAAAGAAAGCAAAAGCCCTTAAGTGCCGATTCATTCGTGTTATCATTTTTTAGTTAAACGTTTATATTATGCACAGTTTCAAAGATATAAGATGTTATGAAACATCAGTTTATTAAATTAAATGTTGAAACAGTTTTATTGAATCAATACAAGTGTGCAGCTTCAACAGAAGTAAAGCGGCACTGGTTTTATGGTATGCATTTTTATATCTCATTTCACCCTATTTCAAGAATGAAATCACCCTATTTATCAAAATCAATGGGTGAAAACCCTAATTCCCAAATAATTATCTGGGGCACTGATGAAAGTTTCTTTGAGTGAACTTGTAATTGTATACGTTTCTGGATTATCACACATATTTTACACTGATACATGGGAACTGACTGTTGTATGAATTATTTCATTTCTAAAATGAATTGTTCCCCTTAGAATAAATTTCTAAAAATAGATGAATGAATGATAATGAATGTAGCATAATGCACTAACTTTCTTGTACTACACTCCGATAGCTCAGTTGTTCTGTGTGTTAAACATAGATGTGAGCATAACCATTGAATTCAATTAATGGAAATGCTGTGTTTGTGACATAGTTTGGAAGTTAAGTCTTGCTGATTATGGCAGAAGAGGACATTGAATTAGGGGTTAAGGCCAGGCCAAGAAGAGCAAAGCAAGTAGCTGGTAATACCAGTGGTTCAGTTCTAGAGCAGTGTTGTGCATGTGGCTTTGCATATGGGCATTCTAATTTACAATTGCATTCCTATTTTGAAAGTCTGTCAACTGACGAAATGAGCATTATATAATATTGTTTGCATTTGCAAGTTTATTTTGTCAAGTTTAAATTGAAGTATGTGTCAGGGTATTATAAATATATTCTGATTAAACCAGTGAAAAACCAAACAACATTTAACTTTCAAGATATTTTTACAATTTCCATTTGTAATTCAATTACAATATCACATCTCTGTTGTGTCTACCTTGATGGCTTTTATTCAAAGCTGTTTTTATTCCCCCGGATAGTATGATAGGGGGTATATTGTTTTTGGCCTGTCTGTCAGTCATTGTACATGTATGTGTGTGTCCCAAAACTTTAACCTTGCTCATAAAATGAAAATTCTTGGGTCTATGTTCTTTAAACTTCACATGTGCATGCATCTCATTGAGATCTACAATCAAACATGGTTTTAGGTCACTAGGTCAGAGATCAAGGTCATTGTGAACTTTACATTCAAAATATAACATTGTTTCTAAAATAGCTGCCGTGCGGCCTCAAAGCGCAGTAGGAGGCATTCACAAACACAGCTCTTGTTTCTGGTTATAACTAAGATTATTGGCATATAATTTGTAAATGTCTTAATATCTCAATTGACATTTTCTTGCAAAAACTTATTGGCATATTTAATTTCTAAACATTTATATAATAGATTTATGTTTTCTGGATACAAATTATTGGATATTAAACTGTTATGCCAACCATCAAAGAATAGGTGGTATATTGCTTTGCTGGATGTTGGTAGGTCTGTCTGTACTTCGCAGGGACTACCTTAGGCCTTAAAAATAGGGAGAAGTGACTTCTCCTTTTTTCCAAAACAGGGAGAAGTTTGGACAATCAGGGAGACGTTTGTGCGAACAATATCAAAAACAAAACATGTTCATTTCACAACTTTTATTATCTCTATCATTATAGTCTTTTTATTTGTAAAGAACAACAATAAATTCTCATTGAAATATACTTCACATTTAAGTCATTTAACTCGTAAAAGATATGTACCAGTAGCATCTTTTCATCACATTTATCGTCATTATATTAGTTACCATCATCCCTATGACTGCTTTTGTAACAAAACACAATCTTAATGCATAGAACATCTAGTATATATCTATTACTGTTTATCCGAATACTATACATGTCCGAAATATGTACACTTAAGAATGCCTTACCTGTTAACTTTAATAATCCAAATTGTCCTTGTTGTTATCTGGTTTAACAAACCTTATCAAATGTTTGTTAAATCCAGTTAATGTTTTCTCCATTATTTAATCACCATTACTTGTAATTTGAATCGCCAGCTTTGAATTGAACGCGGGTTGAATGTAACAATAAGTCCGCCATTTGCAATGTTGATGGTCATGACGCAGCAATTTAATTCTACTCGGATAATTTTTATCTAATCGAGGAAATGTGTTTTCTAAATGTTTATGACTTATGTGTAGTATTATGACTTGTTAGTATAAAAAATGAACTGTGATTCCAGTTTATATAGGACGGGTGTTTAATATTCGTAATTATCGGTGGATTAACAAACTGACAAAACTCGCTGGACTTAATAGTGTATCTACCTAATTAATAGACCTTTGATCAATTTTGTTTTTCTTTAATTATTTTTGCTGACTTTCTCTAACCGTGCCGTCTGCGAAAAAACCTGCAATTATCGGATGGTCAATCAATTATCACGTTATCATTAGACAACTTACGGCACGCGCGAAGAGGCACGAGTGTGTTGTTATAGCAACCAATATGAAGAGACTGCTTTGTCACGGTCAATTAACGATTGTGTAAATTGTGTAACCGTTAGATAAACAACAAGTTAAAACTTGCTTATCGCCTGCAGGCGGTAGCACTCATTGGCAATAATAATCGGGCGGCTTGATTTTCGCTTTTCCGGTCTTGTTTACTAAAAAAATCGGACGACTTGATCTTCGCTTTTCTGGGCTCGTAGGGCGATATAACGGGCGTTAGAGCGAAATTATCGCCCGTAGGGTAGTCCCTGCTTCGTTTCTAATCAATAACTCGTCAAAAAATCGACCGATTTGCTTGATGCTTCACATGTGCATTGGCCTTGGGAAGTAGATGGCCTGTATTTAAATTGAGTTCACGAGGTCAAAGGTCACTGTCACAATAAGTGTGAAAATCTTTTCTGATCAAATACGCCTCAAGGTATTGACCGATTAGCTTGATACTTCAAATGTGGATTGGCCTTGGGTAGTAGATGACCCCTATTGAAAATGAAATTGGGGTCACTTGGTTAAAGGGAAAGGTCACTTTCATAATAAGTTAAAAAATAGTTTCTGATCAATTACTTGTCAATGAATTTACAGATTGGCTTGATACACATGTACTAACCATGTGCATTGGCCTAGGACAGTAGATGACCCCTATTGAAATTTGGGTCACTAGATCAAATGTCAAGGTCACTGTCACAATAAGTTTGAAAATCATTTCTCATCAATAACCTCCAGCGAATTGACCAATTGGCTTGATACTTCGCATGTGAATTAGACAAATGATGACCTCTATTGAAATTGTGGTCACTAGTCTGAAGGTAAAGGTCACTGTGACATTAGGTGATAAAATGGTTTCAGTTCAATATCAAAGAATTAAGTGATGGTTGTTGAGGCCCTGTTTATGGGGGCATATGTCTCCAACTGCCGAGCTCTTGTTTGAACATTATATTGACATTTTCTAGATACAACTTGTTGGCATATTACATTTCTAAACATATGGATTGACCTTTCCAGGTTACATCTTATACCTATATCCGATTTCTGTAAAATAAAATGTTTTACATTTGAGTCACAATTTTTTTACTTTACATGTACTTGACTTATGCCCTTGGAAGGCTGATCTCTGAATTCCAGCCCATTATTGAAGCTCCCTGCTCCTTCAATATTCAACTGATTTGCAAAACCTTGGTATCAAACAACGCAAAATACTTTCTACTAAGGATTTAAATGATGGCTGTACTCAGTTAACATGTACTAACATTATTATCCCTTCAAATCCAAAATGTTGCGACAATCAATTGTTCAAGTATCAACGGACTGTTCACACTCACTACGCCATCTTTGAGTTGAACTGGTAATCCTATACAGTAAAGCCACACCTCTGTTGTTAACCAATGAGAGCACAGCTTGTATTTAAAACTATTTTAATCTTGTTACTCATGCAATTTTCGACTCAATTTCTATGAGACTAAGTCAAAAACTTTAATTTGACAATGTCTAGACAAATTTATTATCTAAGTCAGGTGCATCCAAAAAACTAGGTAACCAGGTTTAATCTTTAATATCATTGTTAAAACTGTAGAAACCATATTGAGAACTCAATCTAGATTAAACTTGGTTGGAATGTATATCTTGACCATATCTATGCCAAGCTTGAATTGGGGTCACATGCATCCATAAACTAAGTAACCATTAAATCTTGGAAAAACCTTTTGACCACACTAAAATCAACATTTAATACCCAGTCTTAATGAAACATGGTACGAATGTTCATTTTGACAATATCTTGACCAAGTTCGAATGTAGGTGAGGTGTATCCAACCCATATTGACATCGGAAGAGAAGCATTTACAAAATCTTCATACCCCATGATTAACTGGTTGTTTGCACTAATATCTTGCAGCTAAGTATGTGATTGACGATGACAGTGATTCGGACACGTTAAAGCCCATCCGCAAACCAGGGGAGGAGAGTGACTCGGAGGCTTATGACTCTGATCGCGACCCTGTATGGACGCCATCTGCAGGCGACAAGAAACCATCGGCCTTTGAAAATATTGAGTTTGATGCCAAACGAAAGCGATCCAAAGGAAGAGTTAAAAGGTATTAGGCCCAATTGTTACATACTTTGCCAGATTCTAAATTTTACCTGGGTATCCAGGTTTTGCTTCTCAGACATTTGGTTTAAATTTATGTGTTATGTTGACTTTCCAACATTTGAAAAACAGAGTCAATTGCTCATGAGCAATAATATTTGCATAAGAATGGTGTAAATTTCAGCCATCAGAAAATAAAAAATTGCTTCCATGTGTTTCTGACTTAATATAATAAATGGGATTAGCTAGAGCTCTATTTATATTAACTGTTTGGTTATACAAATCCAAGAAATATGTTATTACTCTATAATATGGATAAATATTACAATACAGTGAAAACTCTCTTTACGACCACCTCGGTAATCCGACCAACTCGCTAAGTCGACCACCATTTTTCAGTCCCGATTTGTTCCTTCTATATTTCAATGGTCGTTACACTCACTAATCCGACCAACCCGCTAATCCGCTATTACGACCACTTTAATCAGTACCAATTATCGATATTGTTCTTAATTGACACCCGCCAAACGACCAGTAATTTTCACACCTTACTTGATCTGATGTTGTGGTACTATCGGGCTTGTGTACGAAGCCATTCTGACCCAATTAACCACAATTAACGACAACGGTTTTTGGCATCGATTTGCGACACAGGTGTTAGATTTTCGGCACTTGTTATAATTTTTAACCCTTGATTGACAATTAGCTATTATTATTATTGAGTCTTTGATGGGTAAATTGTTAGTTGTTTGGTACACACTTTAAAGATTTATTACGGCGAATAATTTAACAGTTAGGATATTTGAGTAACACGGTTTTGTTCGTGATGGATATAAAAACCGACTTTTATACCATTTCGTTAGTCAAAATGGATAAGCGAAAACGGAAAGAGTTGTGTTTAAAAGAAAAGATTGATTTGATCGACGCAAGTGATGGGAAATCTCAACGACGATTTATTTGGCATTGGAAAGACTCGGGTTCAAGCTATTCTAAAAAGAAAATCTCGACTTTTATTCGACAAAATGCTAAGCAGACGACAATTGACTCATTCGTTAAGTAAACATCAAGGATCTTGATGAAAAGTACATATACATGTATTTACACTTCTTTAATGAACAACTTGAAATACTATCTTTGTACAATGTATAAATACAATGTATAAACGAATGACTGTTATATTGTATGCAAACAGATAAAAGTTCAGTGAATATTTACGTTGTTGTAATTATATGTCCATCAAATTCATGAAAACTCAGAATTAAGACCACCTCGCTATTAAGACCACTTTTGAAAAGTCCCACAAGTGGTCTTAATAGCGAGTTTTCACTGTAGTTACTATTTGTGCGGGTCAAATTATTGTGTTTTTGGACAACTAAATTGGGCCTTGTAATTTTCAGTTCAGGTCCAATATTCAGGCTTTTTCGGTGTTAGCTGTATACGCCAGCTTTTCACCTTACCTGACCTTTGTAACTGTCCAACAAAATTCAAATAAAATTTCCCGCTGCTAGTTCAGAATGAATACACTTCAGTTATCCCATAGGCTGATATGAGCATACCATCAGAACATTGGAAACATGTCCGCGTCTTTGTAACACTGTTTTACTGCGTGTTCAGCATGAAACAATTTTATCTCTAATGAAAAGGCTTAATAGATAGAACAATGTTACACCCAATCTCGACATCAATACAGTTTGTGCGTCCACCTTTTATTTTCAGAGGCAACAGCGTTTTTACTTAAAGGCTATGTTCTCATTTTAGTACTGACTTTCTTATTCCTATCAACATGTTAACATGTAAAAGTATAAAAAGCAGTGGAAGCGTGGCCTCACTTTAATGCATTGCATTTCAACCTGCGAGTTATCAGGGTTTACTTACAGGTCATCGCTGCGTCCGAAGACGCTTATGTGCTGACCTGAGTTCGTGGCCAGTTTGTTATATAATATAGACCCTATCCGTGAACTAGGTGAACTGAGATTTTCTTTAGACCACAAAAGATGTTAATGAAGATATTCAGCGATATAATTATGGCATGTCAATAATAGAGTCTTTTTGTGTTTTCAACAATATCATGATAAATATTATTTTTAATTAATTTAACAAGAATTATTCCACCATATTGCCTAATGTATTAAGCATGAGCGCGATGATTCTCGATACTGTTAATAATTGAATCAAAAAGCAATGCCCGACAAACCACTAAAACAGGTTTATTCGAAGAACGCGCGTATAAATATTCTAAATATGTACGGATATTTCGCGTGTGGCAGGTTGACTCGTATGTTTAAATTTCACTTCCATTCTTCATTTGGTTTTCTGTTTTGTATCTATAGGTTTATGACCAGCAATATGTAATTATGTAAAATAAGCCGCGAAAACTCCGCGTAACATCCCGTATTGCGTGTGATCCATCTAAGAACTGCACAGAAAAAGACATTCGCTATCTTTGGTCTCATTTTTTTAACTCTTTACCTTTCACAAACTCAAACCACAATCAACGCCGTATATCTTTTTTAAAGATATTTCTTGTTAATTCTGACTTTTGTTTTTATTAAACAAACACATTATTCACAATACTGGGATATAATAATTTTAGGCCTGGAAAGTCAGAGTTATTTATTACCAGTTAGATACATAAAAGTAGAATAATCCGCTTCAAAGCTGAAATAAAAAATGTGGGCATAATGGATAATCAGCAAATGCTTTTTAGCCGGATTTTTTTCGAAAAAATCTCGGCTTATAGATTGATGTTGTCGGGCGGGCGGGGGGCGGGCGGGCGGGCGGGGTGGCGGCGTGCTCGAAAATGTTAAAGTTCTTATTTCATGGTATAACTTTGGTATGCTTGGACCTAGAGTCTTCAAACTTGACATGAAGGTTGGCCAGGATTAACAGATGACCACTGGTCATTTCAAGGTCATTCATTTGAAGGTCAAGGTCACTGTGACCTTCAATATAAAAAATGTTAAAGTTCTTATAACTTTGGTATGCTTGGACCTAGAGTCTTGAAACTTGACATGAAGGTTGGCCATAACTAGTTAGTAACCACTGTTCATTTCAAGGTCATTCATTTGAAGGTCAAGGTCACTGTGACCTTGAATGTAAAAATGTTAAAGTTCTTATTTCATGGTATAACTTTGGTATGCTTGGACCTAGAGTCTTCAAACTTGACATGAAGGTTGGCCAGGATTAACAGATGACCACTGGTCATTTCAAGGTCATTCATTTGAAGGTGAAGGTCACTGTGACCTTCAATATAAAAATGTTAAAGTTGTTATAACTTTGGTATGCTTGGACCTAGAGTCTTGAAACTTGACATGAAGGTTGGCCAGAACTAGTAAGTAACCACTGGACATTTCAAGGTCATTCATTTGAAGGTCAAGGTCACTGTGACCTTGACTGTAAAAATGTTAAAGTTGTTATAACTTTGGTATGCTTGGACCTAGAGTCTTGAAACTTGACATGAAGGTTGGCCAGAACTAGTAAGTAACCACTGGACATTTCAAGGTCATTCATTTGAAGGTCAAGGTCACTGTGACCTTGAATGTAAAAATGTTAAAGTTCTTATTTCATGTTATAACTTTGGTATGCTTGTACCTAGAGTCTTCAAACTTGAAATAAAGATTGGCCAGTACTAGAAGATGACCACTGGTCATTTCAATGTCATTCATTTGAAGGTCAAGGTCACTGTGACCTTCAATGTTAAAATGTTAAAATTGTTATAACTTTGGTATGCTTGGACCTAGAATCTCAAACTTGACGTAAAGGTTTGCAAGCACACTTAGATGACCACTGGTCATTTCAAGGTCATTCATTTCAATGTCATTCATTTGAAGGTCAAGGTCACTGTGAACTTAAATGTTAAAATGTTAAAATTGTTGTAACTTTGGTATGCTTGGACCTAGAATCTCAAACTTTGCTCATGCCTTGAAAAGTACTTACATTTCATTTTGACCTTTGAACAATATTTCAGTAATTTAAGTATTGATTGACAAAAACACGAAAGGTACTTTCCTGTCATTTAAATAAAAAATCCGGCTTCAATGCGGTCATCTCCGACCGCGGAACTCTTGTTTATTGTTTGCTCTTTTCTATTAATTTTGTTTCTTAAATCATATAAAATGTAAGAATTATTTCTGTTTATGAAACTATACTTTTCAAGATAATTATTGTTGCAAATTTACGCTATAAACTCGCCTCTATGTTCAGTCATTCCAGCAAGAGGGCGAGGGTAGGTGAGGGTATGCAGACAGCAGCGGTCCACGATGTGGTTGAGCTGGACAGTGGCAGCGAGGAGGAGCAGCTGGAGGGGGTACCACCCATCACTGAGGACCTCAAGGTCACTCATAAAACCTTCACCACTCAGACACACACTTGAAACCTTTCTAGTCAATTCGAAAATCACTTTGAAACCTTTCTTAATAGATTTAAGTTTTAAAGGCTTTATTTCCTATCATGAGGTACTGTTGAGCAGCAAACAGCATTAAACCTGAACAGACTTACAGTTACTCAATTAAGGATTTGCTGATTTGATTTTTGCTGCACAGTCACATCGTAAGGAATTGTTAACATTTCTGATCACCAGGTGGGTGAGTTTGTAATGGAGAAGAAGGACCTGACCAACACTGAGAGCTTTCCCATCTGGAAGATTGAGAACGGCCGCATGCTGCACAAGTTTGAGCTCGTCACAGAGAATTCCAGGATTCTGCACAGATCCATACCCACTGTAAGTTGTTGCCCTTGTGTTGTGAAATAGTTTTATAGGGCAGACTTTTGTTGCAAGACCTTACTACCTATATCTTGTAATGAACTAAAGAGGATCTGGATGTCTTTCTTTCTGTAGACACAAACTTGCAAAGGTGTTCTCCTTCTCTTTTCAACATACAACCTTCAAACTTGCAGGCTTTGTTTCTTATTTTATGGAGTTGAGCATGTGTGCAAATGACTTGGAGTTGTGCATGTGTTTCAAAATAGTAACATAAACATTTACACAAATAATTCCTCTTTTTCAACTAAGATGTCTTTAACATGATACTTACCAAAATGTGTATAGGAACACTCCTTTTCGGCTGTACCATTGGTAAGCAAGTACATCCATCAAGTTTATGTTGATTTCAATGGGCTGAATGTTTTTAAGATGAAGACTGAATGCAGTGAAAAAATGACATGAAAACATCAAAAATAGCAAGCCATCTCATTGGTCATTGTTCAACATTTTAATTTGGCATAATGAATAAACGATCTTCATTGCCATGAGGCCTGATTGATGTATGTTTCCTGTGTATTGTAGTTTTCCAGCTGGCTGCCAAGCATGCGTAATGGTTTCCGGCACATCAAGGTGCGCCACATCTCACTCAGCGGGGACAAGGAGTGTGTGGAGGTCCTAGAGGACTACAGACCTAAACCCAACATCGACAGCCAGTATGTTATCAACCAGGGCTACTTAGTGAATGGGTTGCATATGTGTGGGAATTTGAAACCTTTTCTGGGAAAACTGGGCTTAATGCAGGAGTATGAAGTGTCAGCACAGGCTAATCAGGGCCCTTTTCTGGGAAAACTGGGCTTAATGCAGGAGTATGAAGTGTCAGCACAGGCTAATCAGGGCCCTTTTCTGGGAAAACTGGGCTTAATGCAGGAGTATGAAGTGTCAGCACAGGCTAATCAGGGCCCTTTTCTGGGAAAACTGGGCTTAATGCAGGAGTATGAAGTGTCAGCACAGGCTAATCAGGGCCCTTTTCTGGGAAAACTGGGCTTAATGCAGGAGTATGAAGTGTCAGCACAGGCTAATCAGGGCCCTTTTCTCGGAAAACTGGGCTTAATGCAGGAGTATGAAGTGCCAGCGTAGGCTAATCAGGGACTACTCTTTTGGCCTAAACTGGATTTTTGTTTATAAGAGAATTCCTTTGAAAGAAAAAATCTTTTAAAAAAGGGCAGTGTTGTTTCTGATTAGCCAGTGCAGAGTTCAGAGGCTTATCTGGAACAATACTTTCAGCACATGCACAAAGTACTGCAGAGTCTTAAAAGATAGCTTGACATGGGCCTTTGCAAATATTCTGTTAAGAAAAGTTGATAAAACGTAATATTTTTTGTTCCTTACAAAGGGTAGTCATATGAAGGACAATTTAAATTAGTGATAAACTTGTTGTATTTCAGAATTAGAACACTTCTTGCAGATGACTTCTGAATTCCTTTTCTTTAGTATGTATTGTTATGTTAAAAATGAATCTTACAATTGTACATGGCTAGTAGTACAATATACAACATTACAAATAACTAAACATCGTGAAACTTATGAAAAATATGTTCAACTTGTACATACAAGGAAGACACATAATTATGTACTGTTTAGCCAGATTTTTACTTAAATTCATATTCATGGTCAAGAGTGAATATTGACCTGAGGCTCTTGCAAGTTGGACAGATTTTGAGATCATTTATACAATCAAAGAGTCCAATGCAAGCTCTCTATGGTTATATTCATTTGTTTCTGTTGTTGCAGGAAGAAGGATAAGTATGAGGAGCACCCACTAGTAGGTCCTTTTAACGTGTACCTGCAGATCTTCCTCAGTCAGGCCCTTGAACCAGGCTTCCTCCGCGCAATCACCAATGGTAAACAGGCACTACACATCTGCTTTGTCCAAGGCTGGTATTTAGTAGAGATTGATCTTGGATCAAATGTAATGCAGGGGGATGCTTGAATGTGGTAGGGCGGAAAGCAGTCGGCTTAAATTTTCTCATGAGAAATGCTTTTTTTAATTTAGTCTTAAGCCTGTGATTAAGTGTTTACAGGGTTCGACATTAACATTGTTTACAGCCAGACCATCGGACCAGCTCCTCTTAAAATGTACTAGCCCGAATCTCATGTCTACTAGACCATAAATTACATAGCAAATAAACACAATTGTGTCTTGTAACTGTTTAATCAGGTTTTATCAGTAAATAATTAGTGAACACAAGAAAGTTATTTTGATGCACAGAGTAAAAAATAAAATAAAACTATTTAACAACACAAATTGTTTGTTATAATTTTACTGTTTATCACCAGTTAAACAAATGATGTCTGTACAGCAGGTGACATTTATTCAACGTCATCAAATTCTGGCCTCCTTGACCACTGTGCTCCATGCTACCACAGCTCCATGGCCCTTTTTCCATCATAATCTGTGTCAGTTTTACCGTCGGATTCTTCTTTATCAACTTATTTGTCAGACGAAAATCCAATCTTGAACAAAGCCATTCTTTAAATTACATTTTCTCTTCTGCTACGCCAAAATGTTGACATTGATAATACCGATTTTCGATAGAAGTCGTAAAAACATGATGTTAAGTTCTAAGACACTGCAGAAAATCATTAATATTCATGACAACTTGACCAATGGAAACAAGCAATTTCTTCGGGAAGCTCTCCTTTGCGTCTAAAAATAGCGATGAATCATGTGAATGCTCCGCGTTTATTTAAATACGCTAGTTTTGTTCTGATGTAAATAACGGATACGAGAGTTATTTTACACATTAAGAGAAAAAGGTTTTCAGTTAGCTATAGTTATATGAATCAGTATAGATGTTTTATGTACGACCAGTCGGACAAGCTAGCCCACAGTTTTACTAGCCCGACCACCGATCTTACTAGACAATGTCTGTCGGACGTGCCTTAGTGTCGAACCCTGGTTTAATACATAGTCTTATAGATTCTGGTTTAAATATAAAAGTCTTAAAGATTCTGGTTTTAATATCATAGTATTTTAGCTTTCGGTTTAAATATCATAGTCTTATAGATTCTGGTTTAAATATCATAGTCTTAAAGATTCCGGTTTAAATATCATAGTCTTAAAGATTCTGGTTTAAATATCATAGTCTTAAAATTCTGGTTTAAAAATCATAGTCTTAAATTTTCCGGTTTAAATATCATAGTCTTAAAGATTCTGGTTTAAATATCATAGTCTTAAAGATTCTGGTTTAAATATCAGTCTGAAAGTTTCCGGTTTAAATATCATAGTCTTAAAGATTCTGGTTTAAATATCATAGTCTTAAAGATTCTGGTTTTAATATATAAAAGTCTTAAAGATTCTGGTTTAAATATCATAGTCTTATAGATTCTGGTTAAATATCATAGTCTTATAGATTCTTGTTTAAATATAAGAGTCTTATAGATTCTGGTTCAAATATATCAAAACTTAAGGTTCTTAGGAATTCTTTAATGTTTTGCTTGTCTGTAATAAATATAAATTACTAAATGTGTACAAATATACATTTTAGAGCAATTCTACTTGGATGCACTCCAGAAGATAGACTCTGCAGTCACAGAGAGGCTGAATGACATGGACAGTAAAGTGCGATGGAAAGAAAGGTTCAAGGTAATGGCAGTCCCAGTATACGAGCAGTTTTGCATGCTAGTATGCACCTTTTTGATTATATCAAATAATAATTATTTGCCGGATGCTAGCAGAACAACCATATGTGTTTGTTTTAATTGAAAAAGAAAGAAACTATTTGTTTTCTAATGATCAATATGGCTTGCTTTTCAAATGTACCATTTCATGTAAATATTGCGTTATAGTAATATAATAGAAAGTTATTATTGGTTCAATTATTAAAAAATAAAATGATAAATGAACCATATAATTCATCACTTTTTTTAGAAAGTCAATGAAAATTCCATAAACTACATTTTAAAATTTAAAAAGTATATCTTCTAGAATATATAAGAGCAGTGTTACCGTAGTTGTTAAAGAATGTGTTTTTATTATAGGATGCAATAAGGTCAAGGCCACACATCAGGGAGTTGGACAGACCCAATCTTAAACAGTCCTGCCAGGTATGAATTCTCACAATTTTATCTTAAAAATACGAGGTAGACATGCAGACCATTTAACCCCTCCAATGGCTGCTCTATTCTGAGAATACCCTGTGACATAACCTTAAGTTAATCTGTTTAAATACTCAATTTAATTTGATAAATTCCTGATTGTTTATTTGCAGGCCTGTGAATTTGCAAGTCAGCCGGCCATAAAATCTGTGCATTTATTTGGAAATCCATATGATCGTTTTACATTGGCAGACCTTCAACCAGATGGACCAAACACGCCCATGGTATGTGGCCATAAACTTATAAGGCAAAGCTAATTACCTTTATTTGGTTCAATTGGAAATATTTATTTCCATAAAATTCGTCAGCACTGAGAGCACAATAAGCTGAAAATTCTTAGGATTTTGCTATTATTTAATTTTTCATGGAAACAAAGCAATATATTCGTAAGTCTCAAACGTACACACCATTCTCTGTATGAAAATGTAATATATACGAGAATTTTGAGAAAACTTTAATTGTTTGCTTTATCATAATAGATGCTTTCTGTTTCATGCGCAGGAGTTCATGATTGGGAAGACTGCAGCTAAGTTTGTGATGCCATACCACAATCTGTACCACTACAAGTACAACCTCTTCAAACGTTGTCAGGCAAAGGTAATCATTTCAACCACAGTTTGTATGATATCTTGGATGTGCACAAAATGAAATAACAACAACAGTGTATTTAACTTGTATATGTATATACATCTTTTAATTTAATGAAATTAATTAAAAAAGAACAATGCATTACAGGAAATGACAGAGTAGGCTTTATTTTATAAAACCTTTATCCATCCTCAAATTTTGTTCTTTATTCCTGGGCAAAGAAAATCTTTTCTTTAGAAAAATCCAGTTTAGATGGAGAGTGTTTTAACTGCTTAGCTTTTACAGATCAACAAGGTGACACTAACCACACATGCATTAAGACCTGTTGCCTCTGTTTTTTCAAGAGCTTAAGCACACTAGTGTTAACAATTAAATAGCAAATAAACAATAAATAATTTTGTTGAATTAAAACGTGAACATCCATTGGAATGTTGAATTTCCAGTCCTATTTTAGCTCGACTATTATATATGAAATATATATAGTGGAGCTATCCTACTCACCCCGGCGTCGGCGTGACTGTCAGCATTACCGTCAGCGTTTGCCTGCAAATGTTAAAGTTTTCGTACTACCCCAAATATTTTCTATATCCTTTGACATATTGCTTTTATATGTTGCATACTTGTTTACCAACATGACCCCAACCTATAAACAAGAGCAGACAACTCTATCAAGCATTTTGTCATAATAATGGCCCCTTTACCACTTAGAAAATGCAGCAAATGTTAAAGTTTGCTAACTACCCCAACTATTTTCTTTGTCCCTTGACATATTGCTTTCATATTTTGCGTACTTGTTAACCAACATTATAACATGATCTACGCTCCAGGAGTGAAATAACGTAATTCCCAATTTTGTTTATTACACGGGTGTTATTACACTAGTTATATAACTGTGAAATGACGTCATTTTTTTACAAAATGACGTCATTATTCCAGCGAATTCTTTCAGTTAAACTATTTTTCAATGTGAATAAACGGTGAAAAGAACATAACATAAACAGAAAATTGGTTGGTCATGTTATAAATAGAATCTTAGATTCGTGGTCATTTTGTATTGAATTTATTAAACTCGTCATCTAAATAAACATAAAAACTCGGCAAGCCTCGTTTTTATCTTTATTTAGATGACTTGTTTAATAAATTCAATACAAAACGACCACTCATGCAAGATCCTATATTTATCCCAACTTATAAACAAAAGCAGACAACTCTATTTAGCATTTTGTCATAATTATTGCCCCTTTAATACTTAGAATATGCATATTATTAATAAATCTTTGTAAAAGTTTGCGTACTACCCCAAATACTTCCTCTATCCTTTGACATATTGCTTTTATATGTTGCATACTTGTTTACCAACATAAACCCAACCTATAAACAAGAGCAGACCACTGTATCAAGCATTTTGACATAATTATGACCCCTTTTACACTTAGATAATTTAACATTTTGCTTAAATTGCCATAACTTCTTTATTTACGATCACATTTTATTATTACTTTGACAAAACAACACTTACCTGAATACCACAATGGATTCCACCCAAACAATACCACACGCCCCTACCCAGAATCTTTCCCCCCAACCCCCCCCCCCCAAAAAAAAACATTTTTTTTTAAATATCATCTTCATCTAATAAATTACCACACCCCACATTATACCCCCCTCTCACCCCCCGATTTTTTTTTTAAACATCATCTAATAAATTACCCCCCCCCCCCCCTCCCCACCCTACCCCTACCCCACCTCCCAAAAAAAAATTTTTTTGTCCTTTTTTTATTTTTTAAAGATCGTCTAATAAATTATTGAATATGAACAATTTCCCCATGATGGCTTACGTTATACTGTCAAGCACTTGAATAGTCGAGCGCACTGTCCTCTGACAGCTCTTGTTATCTTCTTAAGCTGGGCCGGGGCCTAATAGCTTTCTCATCCAAAATAATATCTTTCAAATGAGGCAATTTTTTAATGATGCAAATTAAAAAAAAAAGTTTACCAATGAGAATAGTCTCCCCTTTCTTATTTTTTTCGATAAATTATTCCCCAAAATTTAAAACTAGGCCCTCTCCAAGAGAGGCATCAGTTTTAGATACATAGAAAGGATAATGATTGAGCATCATTTTTAGCTCGACTATTATAGATGAAATATATATAGTGGAGCTATCCTACTCAACACGGCGTCCGCTTTCGCTTTCCCGTTAGTGTAAAAATGTCCTTTTACATATTGCTTTTATATTTTGCATACTTCTTTACCAACATGACCCCAATCTATAAACAATAGCAGACAACTGTATCAAGCATTTTGACAGAATTATTGCCCCTTTAATACTTAGAATATGCATATTATTGATAAATCTATGTTAAAGTTTGCGTACCACCTCAAATATTTTCTATGTCCTTTGACATATTGCTTTCATATTTTGCATACTTCTTAACCAACATGATCCCAATCTATAAACAAGAGCAGACAACTGTATCAAGCATTTTGACAGAATTATGGTCCCTTTTATACTTAGATAATTTAACATTTTGCTTAAATTGCCATACATTGTAACTTCTTTATTTATTATCACATTTGATTCATACTTTGACAAAACAACACTTACCTGACATACCACAATGCACTCCACCCAAACCATCCCCCATGCCCCACCCCAGAATCCCCCGCCCCCCCCCCCCAATTTTTTTTTTTGAAAGATCATCTATTAAATGACCACACACCCACATTATACCCCCCCCCCCCCCCTCTCCATGATGGCTTACGTTATACTGTCAAGCACTCGAATAGTCGAGCGCGCTGTCCTCTGACAGTTCTTGTTTATTAGAAGTTGAAAGAGGAATGTTGTCATTTTACAGGTGAAGATTCTTCAGGACAGTCACACTGGTGACAATGCTGTGATCCTGGACCAGTGCCTACAGAACCGTATATGGGTGCTACAAGTAAGTCCTGCGTGCCTCCATGTAATATAAAACAGATGAACTGCGTCAGGAAAGCATGTCTTATGCTATATGCAGTGTGCACAGCTCCCAACCAGACTGCCCATTCAGGAGCTACCCTGTCTGCTATTAAGTTGTGCAAGGCTTAGTAGTCCTACATTTACTTACAGACAGGGAAGCTCCTGACCAGCCTGTGCCAAGTTGCATGTGTGTCTGGAGCTAGTTTGGACACACATTGCATAAGACTAAATAAGGCCGGGCGCTGCTCAGATCATATCTAATAATATACATTTCTGTTTCTAACATGGGTATTTGTTGCTTCAGAAATCTATTGATAACAAGAAAATTTACACATTTGTTTAGACAGAAAACATCTTGATGCAACAGCAGGGGTCAAAGTTTTCCAGATTTTTGGATTCGGCCAGGGCCGTTTTTACAAATCATGTAAATCCGATGCGATATTGGGGGGGGGGGGTTACCACATAGATTGGCCAATAATGCCAGTGGGCCGAAAAAACGTTCCAGATGGTTCATTTATCTTATACGGAAATAAGCTTTTGTGATCGCTTTTTGTCTGTTGTGCGGCGTCAACATTTGCCTTGTTAACTCTTTAGAGTCCACATTAATTGTCCAATCTTCATAAAATTTGGTCAGAAGATTGGTTTCAATGATATCTTGGATAAGTTCGAAAATGGTTACGTTTGCTTGAAAAACATGGCTGCCACTGGGCGGGGCATTTTTCCCTATTTGGCTATAGTAAAATCTTGTTAACACTCTAGTTAAGAAAATAGAATCACCAGAACAGCTACAGGCACCCTTTAAATGCGTCGAATCCAGGAGCTCTAGCCACCTGGACCCACCGAGAACCCTGCGGCCCCCAGCTTTAAATTCAGGATTTTCCAAATTTCCAACTTTGACCCCTGCAGAACAGTGGTGTAAGGCAGAGAGGTCCATGTTTTGATCCTCAATTGGTGTTCATAGGATTTTATATATACACCAAAGTACTGGTTCTGCCCAGGAAACTGACTATAGCATATCTCTACAAACTCGTGACTTTCAAATCAAGCACAAATAGAAAAGTTAAAATAGAAAAATAACTAAGTTTAGAATATGCCATTTTGTGTAATCAATAAGTTTTTAATAAACTTTTTTGCTTTACTCAGAAAGTTTTAAATTGGCTGGTTACAGATCTTGAGAAATGCTTTTATTGAGTCGTGTTCAGAGAAAACTGGGCATGATGCATGTGCATAAAGTGTCGTCCCAGACTAGCCTGTGCAATCCCCACAGGCTAATCAGGGATGACACTTTCAGCTTTTATGACATATTACTTTTAAATGAAGTCTCTTCGTAGCAAAAATACAATTTTGACGGAAAGTGTCGGCCCTGATTAGCCTGTGCGAACTGCACAGGCTAATCTGGGACGACACTTTACCCACATGCATTAAACCCAGTTTTCTCAGAACGCAACTCTTATTTTAGCCTTGCTCAGGGAAAACTAGGCTTAATACATGTGTGTAAACAAAAACGAAAAGTTTCCTTTACCACGTAGATTTGTATTTTGATGCATTTGTAGTCCCTTAGAAAGTTACATTTAGTTAAAGACCTTTCTTACTAGATTCAAGTTTTACAATCTTAATTTCCAACCTTAAGTTCTGATGAGCAGCAAACAGCATAAAATCCAGGCATGTCAATTATCCTGAAATACGGATTTGAGAGTATAAATCCGAAGAGTTTTTATGGGGCGGGGCAGGGAAAAATTTGTTTGAGTATGCCATCTTTTGAGAACGAATATTGTTATAGCTTCTTCGGCATTATGGAAATTTGCACTTGGTTCCGATTTTGGCAGCTGACACCGACATGAACAGTTACTGACAAAACCTCATTGCTACTTTCCGAAAAGGGTACAATTCTCCAAAATGTTGTAAATGTGCGCCATCTTGAATTTTTCAGTTTTGGATTAACACAGTAAAGCACTGCAATAGCATATTGTAAAACAATATGTTAACCTAATTATTCCTCCACAAACGAAGTTACAGGGGGTATATAGGAGTGAGCTTGTCTGTCGGTCCATAGTCAGTGTCCGCTCTCTAATTCAAGTTGTTTTCATCCGATCTCCACCAAACTTGGTCAGATGTTGTATCTAGATGATGTCTAGGTCAAGTTCGAATATGGGTCATGCCAGGTCAAACACTAGGTCACAGGGTCACTTAGTGCGTTTTAAACATTGAGCATGGTGTCCGCTGTTTTTTGTGAAGACAACATGCAAAATATTATGTGTCAATGCGGCATGTGGGGGTATTTGTCACCCCTGTGACAAAGCTCTAGTTATATATTGATTGCCTTTTTGCTGGGTTACTGGTTACTGGTTTTTATTTTTTGCACTCAAACGATCAGCATATTGTATTTCATATGCAAAATACTTATCTTGATATGTTTTCAGACAGTCATTTTTGGACACGTTTTTTATTACATTTATTTATAGAATGGTGAATACACATGCAGTGTTACGGATGGTCTGACAAATAATATTTCGGATTGTACTCACAAGAAATTGCAACTAGAAGACTATAAAAATGAACAATAAGCTAGGGCTCGGGGGGAGGGTGGGGGGTCTGCACCTCAGACTTCTGGATTTCAAATTTGGGAAAATTGACACCCCTGAAAACCTGAACAGATTGCGAGTTGCGAGTTACTCGCAGGCTGTTCTGGTGTTATGCTGGTTGCAAAAGCCATTTTTAGCTCGACTATTATATATGAAATATATATAGTTGAGCTATCCTACTCACCCCGGCGTGAGCGTCTGTGTTAGCGTGCAAATATTAAAGTTTTCGTACTACCCCAAATATTTTCTTTGCCCCTTGACATATTGCTTTCATATTTTGCATACTTGTTTACCAACATGACCCCAACCTATAAACAATAGCAGACAACTCTATCAAGCATTTTGACATAATTATGGCCCCTTTTCCACTTAGAATATGCAGCAAATGTTAAAGTTTGTGTACTGCCCCAACTATTTTCAATGTCCCTTGACATTTTGCTTTCATATTTTGCATACTTGTTTACCAACATGACCCCAACCTATAAACAAGAACAGACCACTGTATCAAGCATTTTGACATAATTATTGCCCCTTTTACACTTAGATAATTTAACATTTTGCTTAAATTGCCATAACTTCTTTATTTATGATCACATTTTATTATGACTTTGACAAAACAACACTTACCTGAATACCACAATGGATTCCACCCAAACAATACCCCACGCCCCTACCCAGAATCACTTCCCCCCCCCAACCTCCCCCCCCCCAATTTTTTTTTTAAACATCATCTAATAAATTACCACACCCCACATTATACCCCCCTCTCACCCCCCTACCCCCCCCCCCTCCAAAAAAAAATATTTTATGTCCTTTTTTTATTTTTGAAAGATCGTCTAATAAATGACCACACCCCACATTATACCCCCCCCCCCCCCCCCCAAAAAAAAAATTTTTTTTTTCCTTTTTTTATTTTTGAAAGATCGTCTAATAAATTATTGAATATGAACAATTTCCCCATGATGGCTTACGTTATACTGTCAAGCACTCGAATAGTCGAGCGCGCTGTCCTCTGACAGCTCTTGTCACTTTGCTTCTTTTGGGGAAAAGGGTTAAAGCAGAAAGTGTCATCCAGTAACTGCATAGGCTAATATTGGACTACACTTGACGCATATGCATTATAATTGGTTTTCTGAGAACAGGCTCTATTATTCATGTTTTCTCTATATTTTTAGCTCTTTGGTGATCTGAAGCAACTTCTAGAAAATGGCTGACACCTGAAAGAAACAAAAATGACAGCTTCAGTGTCATCAGTTGGTAGCCGCTCAAATGTGTTCACCACATGTCAAGATATATGCCACTTTCAGTAGTGCATGTCTTGGTCTCTTGTTTAAGTCTCATTTATGTAGTTTCAATCTTAAGGGGTGTGATTTTTTTTCTGCTTTTCGCCGATTGCCTCCCTTTCAAAGTCTGACTCATTTTACAAATTACAATACACTTTGCTGGTGCTGGATATACATGCAAATGAAGAGTAAAGTTTAACCCTCTGAAAGGGGTAGAGAATTTTCCTCCCCTGAGGTGGTTCTTACATCACACCCCTGAATCTTCCATGTGCTATGCATGAGCTTGATTTACCCATCTCTTGAATATCACTTACAATATATTTACACCTTGCAACATATTTTACTTACAATTCATTAAGTAACTTTTTACCTGCTGAACATGTACAAGTTATGGCAATAATAATTCATATATGATATTCATGTGTCAATTTTTGTCTGAATTTGTGTTTGATGATCAAAGTGAGTAATAAAGGTTTTAGAGAATGAAAACTATAAAAACCAGTATCAGCTTTCTTGGATTTCACTGTACTGCTTGCCTTTGTGGTATGCGATTTCAGATATTCAATATTTATTACATAAATGTGTACATATAGCAGTTTGTGATTTTTTCTCCTTTCAACTGATTTTCTCTGTTTAATGTCAAAATAGTTATTAATTTTGCTGGACTCAAATGCAAATGAGTTCAGTTGAACCTTGTAAGGGGGTTGGGGGTAGGGCATTGTTCTTAGGTGGCTCTTTAATCACAATCCTAATATAGGTGTTCAATCTGAAAAAATATTAAGTGCAGAGCAGTTCTGTTGCCAAAAATATGCATTTTGCAAATTGAGAAGGAAAACTGTAAAAACAAAAGAAGCCCGTGCAATCAACTTGATAGTGTACTCGTGCCTTATAACAATTAGTGTGTGGTGTATAAATTTGTTTTCTTAAAACATAAAAGATGGCTTCTTAATGGCGCAGCCACGAGTGAAAATATGTATTTTTTGTGACCACGAGTCAATTAAAATCAATATTCCATCGAATCCAATAAATTTTCTTTTTATTTTATGCTTTTTTCACTGATTTTTTATATTTACATTGTAAATTAGTTAAACTAGATAATTTCGCTGGATTTATGACGTCCTTGTCCAAAAAATGACGTCATTTCACAGTGAAAAATATCGATATTTTTCACTGCTTTTTTTCACTGTTCAAAACAGTGAAATACCAGTTTCATTTCACTGATATTTCTCTATAGGCCAGCGGAAAGCATAAAATAAATAGTTAATATATATTTCTATTTAGGCTTTAACTGCCTATGATATTTATAGAATATTGTCATTAATTTTCTGATATGCAGATTAATTAAACTTTGTTTGCTTTTAAAGACTGCCAAAGAAACCTTTGTTTTGATTTTTTATTTAAATGATGGTTGTTTAATATGCAGAAAATTTTCCTGTCTTAAGTTCTTAACAGGAGCTTTGTAACCCTTTTTTGTATGCTACTCCCTACTGTTCAGTATAATTTATTAGCTCGGTTGTTTTCGGAGAAAACCCAATGTATTGTCATAGCCAGCTCGTCGTTGTCGTGTCGTCCGACTGCGTCATGCTAAAACCTTCAAAATTTTGCTCTACAATCAAAGTGCTTCCACCTACAACTTTGAAACTTCATATGTAGATGCACCTTGATGAGTTCTACACGCCACACCCATTTTTGGGTCACTAGGTCAAAGGTCAAGATCACTGTGACCTCTAAAAAAAAATCTGACAAGCTTTCGCAGCCGAGCGTGGCACCCTTTATGCGGTGCTCTTGTTTTAATATTTGTTATTTCATTTCGTCATCAAGGTATTATTATTAAAGTTCTTCCACAATTTTGCCAACAAGGCCAAGTTAAGAATGTATATTTAATGTTGAAATCTCATTAGTTGTCAACCAGAGAGCTTTACCTGGACAGTTATTGAAAATTGTTTTAGAATTAAGACCTATCCAAATAATATAAATCAACATATATTGTTGAATATTGTTAGTTATTTGTTTATAGTTTATTACAACAAAATAGTTGGATGTTAAATGTTAGTTTTCGTTAGTTGTTTATTTATTCTCTCTTGAATGCATATGTTTGTGTTGTTTTTTACAAGCCCATTTTAAAAAAGGGTCATATAACGGGAACATATTAGGGGAGCGGTGTCCAGAAGAACGATGTCCGCTCAATACCTCAAAAAGTCGTCTTACATGCAGACCTTACTTAAGATTGCACATAAATTATGTTAATTAAATAGTTGTGTTAAACATGGAATATCTTGTTTAATGGGATTGCTGTGTTTCTTGTTGTATCTTTTATTTTGTGTGACATCATAACAAATATTATTACATCCTATACATATCAATTTAACCCAGACCTTTAACCAGGCGTATTTTGAGACATGTTGAAACCTGTGTTATTTTTTGCTTTTATTTTCTCAGCCTTTAGAAAGCCATATTGCGTTGTTAAATGTTAGTGCTGGTTTCTATGTTTCTTTTTTTTTAAATAAAAATTTTAAACTTCACCTTGTCTTTGAAAGATACAAGTTTGCTAGTTGAATTCATAATCCAACAATGCATCATTTTTTTTCATTAGTTGTGATCTCAAAATTTTGAAAATGTAAATGACATGTTTCGCATTTTTATATTCTGACGATATTCGCTACATGTATATATTCCTTATAATTGTACATACAATATTCATATTGTTCATAATCCAAATAATTAGGTTTAAGTTATTTTTCTAGTCTTTCTCTTTATCTATGTGATTGTTGATAGTTTAGACTGGTCTTTTGTTTTGTTTCTTCATTTCTGTAAAACGTTAATAATTATGGAAAAACAAACTTTTAATAGACTGAAACTTGTAGTCTGTATGCTGTTTTTTAATGAACTGCATCATTGTTTTGTTTTTAGATGTTCAATTTAATTATACAGAATCAATTATTTAAAAAATACATAAATAAAGAAAGTCCTTGCAATCTATTATGTTTTTTATAAGTTCATCCTCGCATTTGTTAAGAATCCTGCATTGTTATTGTAAAATTTTCACATTTTTATGCCCCCCTTCGAAGAAGAGGGGGTATATTGCTTTGCTCATGTCAGTCGGTCGGTCGGTAGGTCGGTCGGTCCGTATACCAGGTGGTTGTCAGACGATAACTCAAGAACGCTTGGGCCTAGGATCATGAAACTTCATAGGTACATTGATCATGACTTGCAGATGACCCCTATTGATTTTGAGGTCACAAGGTCAAAGGTCAAGGTCACGGTGACCCGAAATAGTAAAATGGTTTCCGGATGATAACTCAAGAACGCTTAAGCCTAGGATCATGAAACTTCATGGGTAGGTTGATTATGACTCACAGATGACCCCTATTGATTTTGAGGTCATTAGGTCAAAGGTCAAGGTCACGGTGACCCGAAATAGTAAAATGGTTTCCAGATGATAACTCAAGAACGGATGCGCCTAGGATCATGAAACTTCATGGGTAGATTGATCATGACTGGCAGATGACCCCTATTGATTTTGAGGTCACTAGGTCAAAGGTCAAGGTCACGGTGACCCGAAATAGTCAAATGATTTTCGGATGATAATTCAAGAACGCTTATGCCTAGGATCATGAAACTTCATAGGCAGATTGATCATGACACGCAGATGACCCCTATTGATTTTCAGGTCACTAGGTCAAAGGTCAAGGTCACGGTGACCCGAAATAGTAAAATGATTTTCGGATGATAACTCAAGAACGCATATGCCTAGGATCATGAAACTTCATAGGTAGACTGATCATGACTCGCAGATGACCCCTATTGATTTTGAGGTCACAAGGTCAAGGTCACGGTGACCCGAAATAGTCAAATGATTTTCGGATGATAACTCAAGAACGCTTTTGCCTAGGATCATGACACTTCATATGTACATTGATCATGACTCACAGATGACCCCTATTGATTTTCAGGTCACTAGGTCAAAGGTCAAGGTCACAGTGACAAAAAACGTATTCACACAATGGCTGCCAGTACAACGGACAGCCCATATGGGGGGCATGCATGTTTTACAAACAGCCCTTGTTTAAATTTAATTAATGGTTCATGTTGGTGTGTTTGGTTTGTAACAAATCATGTTAAATGTTTTAACACTTGTTAAAATTCAGGTTTTTAACTATGAAAGATATTCTCTTGTCTGTTGCCATTAAACCAGTTGTTTATTTTGTAACATGTTGTTGAGGGATTTTTTATGCTCCCTGAAATAAAATTTCGGCGGAGCATATAGCTGCCAGTTTGTCCTTCCTTACTAACTTCCTTCTGTCACACTTTTGCTACCGTTTCTTATAGCGCCTTCAATACTTTACCAATCTCTTTCATATTTTGCATGTATGTACCTTGCATGGACCTCTACCTTTGGATGAGGTTTGAGGTCACTGGGGTCAGGGTCAAGGTCACCGAGGCTAATAATTGATTTTTTTAGGTGTTTATTAACACATGCATTGACAAAGCCCATCATCGGGGATCATCCGTCAGTTTCACTGATATTCTGGTTTTTCTTTTAAATCGTTTTGATTGTTATTGCTTATACAACTACATGACTTGTATATGTATTGCAAGTATTTGCTAATTGCAGACACTTCTTTTTCTGTCCCATTTGTGAATTGTACAAACCACTTTTCATTTGATATTTTAATATAAATCAATAATATGTAATGTAATTGCTTACTCTGGACAAGGTCATTGATGTTTTGTTGTCCAAAATACAGCTTTTGAACACAATATATTCCCTAATAAACATAAAACAAAAATCAATCCCTACCTCTTCTGAGCTCAATGTGCATGTTTGGTCATCATTTGCTTTGTGAACACTCTAGAGACAGCATTAATTACCAATATTTATCTAACATGGTAAGAACATCCGTATGATATCTTTGCAATGTTCTAAACTTGGCTGTACAGTGTCAGGAGCAATTGTTAAATTACATGACAAAGCTTGTAGACATACTACAGGCCACATTAATTGTACAATATTTCAAACTTTGTTTGAACACTTGTCATGTGAGGACAAAAACTTTGTCACATGGTTTATCTAAAGATTATGGGTGGGAACACTAGGGGCCACATGTATTGCCCAACTGTAACATAAGTAACTCAAATATTATATTGGCTGAGTGTGAAACTGGGTCACATGTTGTTATAAACTAGCCCACAGTGTTTAATTAAAGAAAAAGCTTGTGAACATTCTAAAAACTGCATTTACAGTTATATCCCCATGAAACTTTTTGAGAATATTTGTGGTAATAATTTCAGAAATTCAGTAAGTTGTTCAAAACTGGGTCATTGTTTATCAAAAAACAATGTCATCATAAAGAAAGAGCTTAAGAACACTACATGTTGTTTATTTTTGCGCAGTTTTCATATATATTTCTCAGAAATATGTTCCAATGTTTTGCCTTGACAAGTGAGATATGACTCCTGTCCATCGAAAACACACTGGCTACATGACGTAGGGCTGTTTTTCTTCTGTGGCGATAGTAAAATAATTTGTACAGCTAGAAGTCACATTTTTTACCCACTCGTCAAGAAAATTGCGCAGAACTTGAGTTAGGAGATATGGTGTTTACATGCAGACCAAGCTTTGGATCACTCAAATCAATAACTAAAACATTTGAAACCTGTTAAAAAGCGACATTGCAAAGTTGTGGGGCTTTGTTTTTCTTAAACTTCAAAAGGTTTTGCTGGGTGTTTAGCTTACTATATTTTATTGTTACAACTTTGGGTTTATTTCACATATTCTTGTGAAATGTGACTGGTTGGTTCTGTTTATTTCCTATTTGTTAAATAAATATTTATACCTTCTATTATTTTACTATCCAACACATATGTGCTTTCACTTTAGTCAATAAAAATACATGTACATTGTAGTATGGGAATCAGTTCAAACATACATTTTGAATTAACATTTCTCTCCAAGGCTATTGGGATGTTAGCTAAGTAATTTAGAATTGCTAGTATTGCATTTTATGGTATTTAACCAGTTCATGGTATTCAGTTTTTGTTGTTCATTTTTTAATGAAAAATTCCCAAGCCAAGATTTGTTAAAAATGTTGAATATTATATAATTTATATTTGTAAATAGCCCAATACCTGCTGCTTGTGGACAGCCCATAGCAAATATTAGCAAGTTTAGTTACAAAATTGTAGAAATATACTGTTGGGGAATACAATGCATTTTTGAACTGTACATATGCTTTATATAATTCTGTACATTCATTTCTCTGTGATGCATTACCCAATGAAATAAATGTACTTTTTATATTCACTTTGATGTAGTTGTTCGACTCCTTTCTAGTTTTCAATCTGCAGTGATTATTGACAACCCCTGTTTCGCTTGAAGTATATAGTATTTTCATCTTGATGACCTCGTAAAAATGCTCCACAAATCGATACATCTTTAAAAGGTCATATGATAGGATTGTGAAACTTCGGTGAGTACATTACAGGATTTGATACTCAGTAGTACGAGCTGTTATGATTGAACATGTGCGCACATTTCCATGACAACTTGAAGGTAATGTTAGATCTTACATGGCTACATGTTATCGTGGTCTCTTGCTCCCGTTCAAAACTGTAACAATTCTGTAAACACGATTGTGCCTATCGGTAACAGATAAAGCAATATTTTGGTATTAATGGCGTACCATTTTGGGTCGAAAGTCCACAAGACCTACTAGGTAAAAAGAAAAATGTACTTCGACGTACAATTTGTACATCGAAGTACATTTTTTTTGTACTTTTACGTACAAAATTGTACTTCGACGTACAGTTTTTACCGACCCTTGAGTGTTAGCAAATTCGAAGACGCTTTACATCTGTTGCTGGTAGAGATATTTGACATTGGACATTATTATTATTATTTATACCAAATTATGCGACTATCGCCCCCTAACTCATAGATAGTGTGCGTATTTATTGAACATTATTATTTACACTATCGACCGCTAACTCGTAGATATTGAGCGTATTTATTGACCTGGCGTGGCGGAATTAACCTTTTACTTATGCAAATAATGGTAATCACAAAATACGACCAAACCAGGGAGGTTATTATACATGTTTTATCCCGTAATCGTTTGGTAACTGTTTGGTTACCGTTGGGAATTTCCTACACAGCAATGCGCTTTACCGTTATTATCCGCCCCGCATGGTCAAGGAAAAAATACAATCTGCTTGATAATTAAAAAAAAGGTTACCTTGAATATTCTTCAAATTGGTATGTAATCTATTTCAATGCAGTAAATACTTAAAACTTCTTTTTTTTATTTTGATATTTTTATTCATTTTGTCCTCAATTAAAAAAGAGATTTTCAACATTTATTTCGAATACATCTGAAGGAAAAGCGGCTCAAGAGACGAGTGTTCTCATTGGCTGTTCAGAAAATGTGTACGTCGAAGTACAAACATATACGTCGAAGTACAAATTGTACTTAGACAAACAAATATATACTTCGAAGTGTATTTCATAATTGTACTTCGAAGTACAATTTTTGAAAAGTGAGTCGATCGAATGGCTTTCCGTGCCACAACGAAAGCGAAAGTAGGCATTTTTTAAGAATAATTGATAAAAATTACTACATACCATACATTGAACGTAAAGATTTGATCATAAAGATGATATCAATGACACTAGATATTTGACATATTACGGAAAAGCTATGTTAAAAACTCGTCAAAGTGGCATGTATGCATGATTGTTCCACCACCCTCGTCGTCACTCCATCTGCGATAGAGTTTGTGATAAGTGTTTGGACCTGCGGAATACTGTGAACCTGTAGCTGGATATATGCTTCAACTCATGGACCACCTCTTTTTATGCACAAATGTTTTTACGGGTTTAAATTTTAGATTCTCACCTGTTTTGTGAATTACGATCATCCATTTTTCTTGTTTATGACAGAGAGGCAGCAAAGAATGAACAGAGAGGCAGCATTTTGACAGAAAGGCCACCGATATGCGTCTACACCGTGATATATAAATAAATCTCTAAATATCATTTATTATAAAATATTTAATTAAAATAATTACGTAGCAATAGGCAGACATGAATCATAATTGGACGACATAAGCTGCCGAGGATCATTTCCAGGTAACATGTATATAAAGTTGATTATCTTACAGAACGTGATGTCCCGCACATATGCCAGCTATGTACGTCAGCTTATTGTCACCAAGAACTTATTGCACACAGCAGGACTGTGATATGAGCTACACGAATAGCATTGAATTGAATTACATGAAGAAGTTGAACTAACCCATGGAGAGTCATTCAATAGATGAAGTTGGATGGGGTACGGACATTAGCCCCTAGGACAATAGCCCCTTCAAAAAAGTGCACGCTTGGACATAAGCCCCCAGGAATTTTAAATCGTTCATAATTTTTTTTTAAAGTAAATATGTTTATTTCATTTTTTTAAATTTCATATTTTTTTTCAATATATAGCTTGTACCTCATGCGTTAATTTTAGTGTGATTTTTGACAATTTCTTTACTATTTAAATTTTACTACTGGTGGTTTATTAATTAACTATGAAGTATTTTTTAATTTGATAGATTTTCATATTTTTGTTTCTTCTTTAAGTTCAAGATGGAATACACTTGAGTTGGATACACAGGTGGTTAGCGCGTGGTTATGAAATTAATTAGTTAAAACATCATTTTGAATGAAAAATAATCAAATTATAACGAAAAATCCACTTTTCTTGAAAAAAAATCACTACCCAATATATATATTACAAGGTATCCAACTTAAAATCTCCCGAAAACGGTGCATAGCTTTGAACAGCCATAACTTCATACATTGCGCCGCGATTTCCTTGAACTTGGTCTTATTCAACGAAGAAACTAAAATTTCCTTTCTGGAAATGTACATATCTTGTAATATTTATACAAACGCTGGGTCAAATTATAAGAAATAACATGATACACAACTCGCGTGATCTTGATTTATGCGGAGAATAACAGTGGGTGTCACCGTGTGTGAATGGCTCTGAGCGTTTTGACAGCTATTGTTAGATGGCCTGTTCACCCTTGCTGAACTTAATTCAATGTACTACGGTAATATTGCACGTGCTTTCCATAAAAAATATTGGTACTCCATTTATTTATTTTCAGAAACAAGACGCACAATTTTTGTCTTATAATCTAACCGAATGATATGTTTGATACTATGCTAAACAATTCAAAACAATGTCATATTAAATAAATCTTTCTCAATAAATTGCTAATTCGTAATACGATAAATGGACTTTTCGATGGCCTGATCTTAGATCTGTTCACATGGTTGTACATGGTCACATAGAGACATATAATTGAGGTAACCTTACGGTTACATAGTACTCTTTATTATCTAAACACTCTGAGCAACATGTTCGAGTAAAAAAACGATTCGTTAGAAAAAAAATTCAATATCGAAGCTATAAAACTAGATACAAATAACTTTAAACAAATATTTAAAGCAAGTAAAATACTTTGTTGCAAACTTTTCGAAATGTATATATTTTCCTGCTTGTATTTGTAACGATTCTAATGACCTGCTAAATTTATTCAATGTATACAACATAACGCACGATTATGGGTGTACAATACTTTTGATACATTATATAAAATATTGTATATGATACTAATACAATCACAAGTTAGATAAAGGATCTAGCCCTTAGGCTAGTGATCACCATTTTGGCAGACTACAAGCTTTAAAACGAGTGCTAACGCAATGGTAAGACTACATATGTTATTTTATTTTCTGTCTATAAAAAAGTAGTTTTGGCAATGGCTGAGATACATTCAGAACCATAAGACTCTGAAGACAATATCTTAGAAAGAAACACTTGTATAGAAATATTACATTCATTATTTAATAAGTTTGATTGCATTGGCAAAACTGTTACTGTTGTTGTGATGCTTTGTGATTGCTTACGGTAGATGTTCATATGTTATATACATAGTAAGTTCTTGAAACTTATTGAAACTTTCGTTTGCTTTTTTATTATGATCAGACAATATTGGATTTTTGAATATGTGTTTTTTCAAAGGTACATATGGACTCAACCAATCACAGCAACGCTACCGATGTCAGGTTGGTTGACGTCCACAGAGCAGCCTCCTTTGTTCCAGAGTGAATATTTGCGTCGCATTTGCCATATGACTTCCAGGAAACGCTTTGGTAATTATTATCAATATCCGTTAAAAGAACAAAACGGTAACAGACTGGATATTATTCTATCTTGCTCTGTGCGACATCACGTCTTTGTTAATTTGTGCACCATCGTTTGTATTGTCGTTTTATGGAGTACGGAAAAGCTTTGCTACAAGTGGTTTGTGCAAATTACATCACTTTGTGCTAAGCACGAGTTTCCTAGCATCGACTCTGCTGCTAGATATTACAAAAAGCAAAGCTGACTGGAATTGTTGTCATGGTGCTCAGTTCCTGTGTGGCTTGTACGGCTTCTTTACAAATAAGAACAACGATCAAGGAGAGTGTGTATTTCACCCAGACTACATCAAGCTACAGACAGCATTTTATATATTTGTCACCGCCCTTTCGATCGCATCATCTATTGCGATGTGTGTATTGTATTCCAAACTGGAAGCATTTATCCGTAAAACAAAATGCGTTGTTGCATGTGGCACAATTACAAACAATGCGTTCGCTCGACAGAAAGAGAAAAGAAACAAAGTTACACTACTGTTGTTGATAATTACTATTCTTTTCCTCGGTTTCCACACTCGTTCTAACAATGACAACAGTCTTTCTTGTTTCTTTAAAGCAAAGAACACTTGTAGTGTTTTTCCTGACAAGAGTTTATTTCATAAGAAATTTTTCCAATCCAATTGTGTACGTGTTTTTGAATTCTGAATTTCGCATGAAGGTAAGAGACATTCTTCGATGTCGGAATGAAAACACTGTTCGGTAAACCACTGGCATCCATAGCGTCCCACAAAGTGATGTGTGGATTCACGTCTTGAGGGGCATAACTTTGGACAAAATAATACGATGGATGGTTTAGCAACTTAAAAATTTTAAAGGGTCATAACTTTCTAAATAAATCATCTAGCCAGAACCCACAAATAACATGCGCATCTCTTCAAGGTAGTTAAGCTTCCCATAAAGCTTCATTGAATTCCAGTCAGTAGTTGGGGAGAAATAGCCCGGACAAGAATTGCACTATATGTACAGTTTAAAGAAAATTTCAAAGGGCCATAACTCTGTGAAAAATCATCCGCTCAGAACTGGCTGATAATATGCACATCTCCTTTTGGTAGTGAAGCTTCCAATAAAGGTTCATTGAATTCCGGTCATTAGTTGCTGAGAAATAGCCTGGAAGAGAATTGCACTATATGTAGAGTTAATGGAAAATTTCAAAGGATCATAACTCTGTGAACAATCATCCGACCATAACCGGCTGATTATATGCACATCTCCTGTTGGTAGTGAAGCTTCCCATAAAGTTTCATTGAATTCCAGTAATAAGTTGCAGAGAAATAGCTCTGACAAGAATTGCACTATATGTATAATGGCAAATTTCAAAGGGCCATAAGACAAAGTATGTGAAAAATCATCCGACCAGAACCGGCTGATAATATGCATATCTCCTCTTGGTAGTGAAGCTTCCCATAAAGTTTCATTGAATTCCAGTCATTAGTTGCTGAGAAATCGCCCGGACAAGAGTTGCACTATATGTACAGTAAATGGAAAATTTCAAAGGGCCATAAGTCTGTGAACAATCATCGGACCATAACTGGCTGATAATATGCACATCTTCTGTTGGTAGTGAAGTTTCCCATAAAGTTTCATTGAATTCCCGTAATAAGTTGATGAGAAATAGCTCGGACAAGAATTGCACTATATGTACAATGGAAAATTTCAAAGGGCCATAACTCTGTGGAAAATCATCCGACGAAAACCGGCTGATGATATGCACATCTCCTATTGGTAGAGAAGCTTCCCATAAAGTTTAATTGAATTCCAGTCATTAGTTGCAGGGAAATAGCCCGGACCAGAATTGCACTATATGTACAGTTAATGGAAAATTTCAAAGGGCCATAACTCTGTGAAAAATCATCCGATCAGAATTGGCTGATAATACGCACTTCTCCTTTTGGTAGTGAAGCTTCCCATAAAGTTTCATTGAATTCCAGTCATTAGTTGCTGAGAAATCGCCCGGACAAGAATTGCACTATATGTACAGTTAATGGAAAATTTCAAAGGGCCATAAGTCTGTGAAAAATCATCGGACCATAACTGGCTAATATTATGCACATCTCCGTTTTGTAGTGAAGCTTCCCATAAAGTTTCATTGAATTCCGGTCATTAGTTGCTGAGAAATAGCCTGGACAAGAATTGCACTATATGTACAGTTAATGGAAAATTTCAAAGGGTCATAACTCTGTAAAAAAATTATCTGACTAGAACCCGCTGATAATATGCACATGTCCTCTTGGTAGTGAAGCTTCCCATAAAGTTTCATTGAATTCCGGTCATTAGTTGCTGAGAAATAGCCCGGACAAGAATTGCACTATATGTACAGTTAATGGAAAATTCCAAAGGGCCATAACTCTGTGAAAAATCATCCGAGCAGAACCGGCTGATAATATGCACATCTCCTCTTGGTAGTGAAGCTTCACATAAAGTTTAATTGAATTCAGGTCATTAATTGCTGAGAAATAGCCCGGACAAAAATTGTGCACGGACGGACGGACACACGCACGGACAGACGAAGCGGCGACTTTATGCTCCCCCCCCCAAAAAAAAGAAAAAAAATTTGGGGAGCATAATAATTTAAAAAAAGTTGTGTTGTGGACGATTGACGCTGTGCAGATTTTGCGTAAGTTATGTTTGAAGTTAGATTAACTTAGATGTTAAATAGTAAATAAACGTACCAACCTGTAACAATTTTCCTGAAAATTCAACATCATGTTTCATAATTCAGAAATGTTATTTACAACACGTTTGAGTGCACCGGTACCGTTTCATCACAGAGAGTTTTTTCTCTTCATTTTTTAGAGCTATCTACGAAGTAAAGAATCGAATTTGATTGTATAAATGATAAAAGTGGGCATATTGCGACTCATGGTTAATAATACAAAAACCTGCTTTTGTTTGATGACAAGTAAAACCATATATGACACATTTCCATAGACTACATTAACAACATGTTTATGTTATATTTATAGAGTGAAAACAGCAAAACAATAACATTTTCAAACAATTACTCACTTCAGGTTTGCCCCCATGTATCAGTTATTGGACCAACTCATTTCTAATATATTTAAATAATCTAACATTGTAGCTACTTAACTAGATGGTTGATCGTTACGCGATTAAAATAATATGGTTGAAGAGTACGAAATATATACGATATATACTTTAATCAAAGTCGTATACAAAATATTGCCTTACAAACTTTGCTTGAGGTTATTATTGATACATCATTGAGGTGGAAATTACGGGTCGATTCCGTAGTTAGAAGCGGCTTAAAAAAGAATACATTATTTTCTTAATTAACATACCAGTGTATTATTTTACATAGTGTATACTTCCAGTTTTTAAGTAATGCTGAAGTAATTGACTCAATTAAATCAGCATATAATTTTACTTTTCAAGGGGCCTTTTCACGTTTTGCTAAATTGACAAAATACAAAAAAGGTGGTTCAAATTCGCAAATTTTCGTTTTAGTTATGGTATTTGTGAGCAAACAGTTATACTGAACATTTACCATGCTCTAATATAGCCATTATATGCATCTTTTGACGATTTAAAAACCTGAAAAGAATAAAGCGTTGCAACGCGAAACGATTTAATAATTTGGAGAGCTCTGTTGTTGTCGTTATATTTTGTGAAACTACGAGAATTGCTTATATAAAGTATAAAATACATCCTTCATTGTATGAGCATGGATTGCCGAGTGGTGTTAGCGGTAGACTTTTACTCCAGGACTCCAGGGGTCAGTGGTTCGAGCCCTGTTGAGGGTTACTTTTTTCTTTTTTTAAATTTTATTCTTGATTTGTTTACTGGAGTTTTTTGGATCCAATGTTTACATTTATCAATATAAAGCATTTAATGACAAACTTCGATACATTCCAAAATCTGTGAAAAGGACCCTTTAAGACTACTATATTGGAAACATTGCATGCAAGTGATTGTGTAGTTCAATTAAACTCATTTATGTTGCAAAAATATGCATGACTTGCACATTATGTATATAAAATCAGATACTTTCTTACATGTGTATATTAAAGGTAGAACCTATTTTCCGTTTTGAGAACCTAATGCTATGTATGTCATTGACTGTTACTATAAAGATAACTTAAGATATGTTTCAAGCGCATCTTTTTCATCTCTGATTTCATAACATTAACGCGCTTGCTATTTTCCATGTTGTGTATGTATTTGTTTGCAGTTTTGAAATAAATGTGTTGGAAAAAAAAAGTATTTGACCGTTTCGTGAATCAAAAACGCCGATGTTCAAACGTAAAGTTGTTTATTTATATTAACAGATGACACGTCAGTTTACCTTGACGTTAAACAATCGATTTAAAAACTGTGTTAATGATTGGCATGATTTCTTATAAGCATAGTATATGTCCACGGCTGCTTAAAACAATAATGAAACTTTCACCTGTCGTTCACCGGAAAATTTGTCTTCAAACCTTGTACGGTATCTAAAACTCTTCCGGAACTTTAATTTCTTTCGTCGGAATAATAATTATTTAACACTACAGAAAAAAGCGGGGAATAACTCGCGCCGAACTTTCATATCTTCATTCAGAGTAATTTAGCATTGAATTTCTAAACAAAACATGCCTAGCCCGAGAACATGATTTGCTTTATTGGTGAAAAATATCGCAGAACATTTTCCCACGCACACGTTAAGCATTATAGAACTTCAAATCAAAGCGCTTAAGGCACTGAATTTCTTCGCTATTGCATAATCTTAGACGTAACTGAGTTTTCAAAAGTATGTTATAGCTTTTTATATCGCAAGTTCGAAATGAACACAACCCGTTCAAATTTATAGTGTGTCTTAAAGCACAGGTCGAGATGTGTGTGCACTGTTTATCCTCATTTTCATGTTATAGTGATAACTAAGACAAAATAACAACACTATGTCTCTTTTTTACGCAACTGGTTGCTGCTCTGGCAACCATCTTTAGAATTTTGGTTGCCTCGCTCAAGAATAACAAGCCTAGAATGGTGTACATGTTGTGTTATGTGTATCTAATACTTTATTTATTTTCTTTACATTATTGAGCATCAATTTTGCTAACATGATAGACTGTTAATGCATCATGTCTTGTTGTGAGCCGGTATTAAATTATTTCCTAGGCCTAATTGAGACACAGTCGCCAAGTTGTATTCTATGTTTAATTGGATCATGTTGTTAAAGCTTTGAAAAGTTGCCCTGCTTTTATGCCCAACTGTAACCAACTTTTAAAATTGAGTTTCCTGGGCTTAAATCTATTGGCCCCAGGCTTACAGGCAACCACTAAACCTGTAAGTTATTGATGATGTAAGATCTGACAGTGTATTGAACTCATTCAATTTGCAAGTCTGATTACATTCAAAGGGACATTTTCACGTTTTGGTAAATTGACAAAATTAAACGATTTAATAATTTGGAGAGTTCTGTTGTTGTCGTTATATATTTTCATACTACGAGGATTGCTTATATAAAATACATCCCTCATGGCATGGGCACGGATGGCCGAATGGTCTGAACGATAGACTTTTATTTCAGGGGTCAGTGGTTCGAGCTCAGTTGATGGTTACTTTTTTGTTTCTTTAATTTCATTCTCTTTTTTTAATCGAGCTTTTAAAATACAATGTTTACATTTATCATTATTAAGCATTTACTGACAAACTGTGAAAAGGTCCCTTTTAGATGTTTACTAAAAAACCCTTTAAGAGGTTTACTAAAAAATGCCACAAGGTAAAAATGTAGAACTTATGGGTTGTTTATTTGATTTAAAAGTGATTTGCCTTGTCAGCGAGGTTAATTTGAAGTTATTATCACTTTTATCCTTTTTTCAAATCATTAATAGAAAAGATAATTTTAGCTTCATTTTGGAAAAACAGGGCTTAATGAATATGCATTAATTGTCATCCCAGTACCAGAGACTCTCTTTATACGAAAAACACCATAAAATCAAATAGAGTCCTCCTTGATTAGCGTGTGTGCAAAAGCACAGGCTAATCAGTTGCCCTGGCTAATCTGGGACACCACTTATTTGACATGCATTAAGCCCCGTTTTCCATGAAAGCAGCCAATATGTACAAATTTCAATGACAAACTGGCAAATGTCGTCCCACAAGCTGTTAATCACTTTTGATTACAAACACACACACACACACTGCTGTCTGCTGCTGTATGCAGTGTATCAGTGGCAGAGTATAAACAGGCAGATGTGGTTATCGCTCCTAGCGTAGTTAGTTCCTAGCGTAGTTAACAGCAGACTGACTTGCAAAACACACTCATAACCTTAGTCTTTCGTAAGCGAAGAACTAAAAATCGAGCTAGCTACACATAAGGAGCTATGTCGTCTTTCAGGCATCAGTTTAGACAGAAAGGAGGAAAGTATTGTACTTTTTGAAGTTGTGAGCCATCCTGTAATATTAAGGGTCAGTGTTGTCCGGACTTTATCAAAAGCAACTCGTTCGATTATGGTGTTAATATTAGGGCTTTTGAATAAATGTGCATTCCTCTGGAGTTTGACAACATAAATCAATACTTTAAAACACGACTTTTAAAATATTTACAGTGTTCAAATGGACCTCTTCATGTTATTTTAAGAACATGTGTGAATTGGAATTCATATCGTAGAGTATAAACAGGCTAATCAGTTAGCACAGGACGCGGTGTTTTTCGTTCTTAGCGTAGTTAAGAGCAGACCGACTTGCAACGTGCAGTACATACATTAGTTGTTCGCAAGTGAACAACTAAACATGATACCCATAGCTATTTTTTGTTTGTTATTGCAAAAAAAAGAATTACTGTACATAATGACAATTCAATGTGTGAACCTTAGAAACAGTTCTATTGTGTCAAGAATCTGATGTATAATAAAGGGAAAAAGGCTGTCAGCTCAATGATCCGTGCTTACCATACATATACTCACATCATCGATATAAACATTCTTGTAGTTTAAATTCACTAATCGTCAATATAGAAGGCAAAATATATAAAAAATCTGAATCAGCTTTACTATGTATCGGCTTTATAACACGCTCGTGTTCCTAAATAAGCTATTTCATACTGACATATGGAGTAGAAACAATTGTTTCTCTGAGTGATTTCCTATTTGTTCTAGGTTTACCTATCATGCTTTTCACCTGTTTATTTTAAAACGACTCTGAAATGAAAACCCTCAGGTTAATTGCAGGTTAAGGTTATTCGGTGAACGGAGAACTTTAATTGTATGTGTGAATCATGTATTACTTAGCAATGAAGTGTTTTCGTCAAAATTAAGGCAGGGCGTGCTTGATTATCAATAATCATTTTCATTTCATATGCATATCCGATTGTGTTATACATGCGTTGTTAAATGGTCGAATAAAAAGCGGCGCGCTCATTTAGAAATAACAAATTAAAAAAAATGCAGTACATGTTTTGAAAATATCTCTTTCCCGTCCAAGTTTTACTCTAATTTTCTATAATGTCCAGCAGCTATTGCTATAACAAAGCAATATCATATATGCTATTAAATAGCAGTAACTTGTTCTGTTATATGTTTGCCTTATATCTATCAAAATGCTAATTCTTAGATATAAATGAACTTCATATGATATTGATTCTTTACCATTTGTATCTTTAAGTATGCTTAAAATGCAATAAATATATTTGCGATAAAATCGCAACAAAGGCCAGAACGAAACTAAAAATGTAAAACTGTTGCCGCCTACCGTGAACCACATAATAAGAGCTGCTTAAATTAAGACCTAAAACCTGTTTGACGGGATGCTTAAGGGTTGTTTCTTAAACAACTGCATACTGTCTTGCACTTTTTAGCTGCTATGTGTTTTCTTACGTTTATTATAAAACTTATTTGACCGTTTCGTGAATCAAACGTACATATGTTCAAACGCAAAGTCAGGGTATATATGCAGATGAAACGCCTGTTTACGTTGGTTAAAATATTTATTAACTGGCAGTAGTCCCTGGCCAATTTCATGTAATTTGAGTAGTCCTTACAATTCAAATTGTTGGCAACGTATTAGCGCAATATAGTTTCAAGGCAAATGTTAGACCATAGGTTTGTTGTTGAAGATTCCGATAATTGTATTTTAATGTTATCACGTATGAAAACAATCAACATTCTTCCTATTCGTGCGCGTATATGGTCGATAAGTTTGTGTAAAAAAGTATTTTTCTGGCGTACAGTAGTACTGCATACGAGCGCACTAATTTACAGACAGTAAAGACACGACGCAAAGTCCTCCGTTTTGTTTATGTTTGTTTTATTTCCTGTAAAAAAATATGAGATAGGATTTAAAAAAAACAGCAGCAATTATGTTGGAATGAAACAAAAATTAGTAAAAACAAGAAATGACCTTTGTTGCCCATCATTTAATGCTCATGTGATAGATCACATAAACACGTTGCTGATAGTGTGACACCCATTATCAAATAATGAGTTATTTATTCACTTCATTTAATTTTTCTTAATCTGTACTTGCAATGCAATGGACTTAACACACCAAAGACATCTCAGTACATGTGTTATGATGTGTATATACGATAAAAGTGCGTGTGACATAGGGATGTTTGATGCGTTTTGTATACCCCTAAGGCATATAAATGGTACTGTTTTCACTTAAAATAATATGCATACTGACAAAAGATATGAGTTCAGTTTAATTTGAATCACAATACACATTCATTAGCTTAATTCTTAAGTGCAGTAAGTAATTTAGCGGAAAAAGCAGTATTAACTGCGTTCCGAATAACAGTTATTCACGGACATTTTATACGTTCATCTTTTGATTAGAATTACAATAATCATACAACATTTCATCATGTTGTTAGCACTGTGAATAGGTATGCTTTCATGCATTACATACACTTTAGATTCTGAGCCTTAAATAGTTTTTTAGTTGACTTTTCGCTCGTGTATTGATACTGTTGTATTAGTGTTTTATTATGCTTAAAAGTCGGATTAAGGTATTTTATGTTATGTTTTGGCGGTACTCGAACTGACCATTGTACCTCAAAATCGATAGACGGCTGTTTCTCCTCCCAAGCAACCATCCTACAAATGTGCATATGTAAAGGTCAAAGCATTCTCTTGATATTGGGCGGACACTAGTGGTCTTCTGAAAGACGGACCTACCAACCTATCGATCGACATGAACGCAGAAATATAACATAGCTCCTTCAAAATGGGCATACACATTGCTCGTCACCACGTTTAGTTAAGTTTCCATGAAACAGATTATTGTTCTTAATTATTATAACGGATATATTTTAATGTACAGAGAGTATTATTTTATAAACAAAATCCACTTGCTTTTTTAACGAAACTTAAAGATTTTATTAATTTTGTCTCATAGAAGTAAGTTTATAACTGCTGCATCGCTTTGGACTATTGTTGAAACATAAAAAAAACTTTTTAGCTATGTTTTCACTGATAAAACTGTATCTTAAATCTTAATTCATTGTAATGAAACGAACGATTAACCAAATAGCTCAAAATCATCCTTATTCCATTTTCCATCAAGTTAAAGCTTCAAATACGCTATACACGCCAGTTATGTATGATTAAGTGTCAGCTTCTAAAGAAAGAATGTGGTATGCTGATTGCTTTATCTCTCGATGAATGTAACAGTATGCAACTGGCCATATTTTGTTTCGTCCGAATTAGTCTTCAACTTCATTTCTTATTTGCTGAGTTCATTCCAACTTCATATAAAAATGTAATTTTATTTTAATATTAGCGTTATAGCATCTCGACATTTTTTTGTTCTTTTGGTCAACATGTTTATTAAGTACTAAAGACGATATCAGTGACTTAGCCAATTATATTAACCAAATTATTACTGCCAAAAATAAAGTAACATATTGAAATGTTATGAAGCGTTATAATAAAACGCAAATGTTTTTTATTTCAGTCACTGCGATGCCCATCAAAACTAAAGATATAGTTTATACAAACATTCAAGCAGTTGTATATTAGCACAAGGTAGTAAAGGTAACATAGAGCGAAGTCGGGTAATTTCGACACCTTAAGAGTAAAATTTGATTTAGTCCTGATGTGTCGATATTACCCTCCAAGTGCCCAAACTAAATGAAAAACACCGTTTTCACTTGTTGATATTTGCTAACGAACGTTATTATCGTTGCCGGCATAACTCAAAACTTCAAGCGATTTAACTAAATGCGGCGGTGTGAAATTTCGACAGTATGCGGCTAGTTTCGACAGTTAGCGGCTAATTTCGACACTTGTCTTTGTATAAATTTTCAACAACTGTTTTTATCAGTTATTTACATTGTATCTCTCAATTAATAGAATTTCACGATCTCTTTAATATCTAGTGTTAATAGATAGAGTCACGTGGTTAGGCGGGAAAAGTCGCATTTTTTCGAGCTCGTAAAATATTAAACAAAACTAAGCTAATATAATTCAAATACATCATATAGTGAGTAGAAAACGATCAAAATGTGTATATAACTGATGGATATATGTTATGGGGAAATATAAAAAAAGGAAAAGTAGAGGTAGTAGTGGTAGTGAAAGTGGAAAAGTAAACAAAGGAAAATTTTTCAAACCAAGAGGCCCGTCCGGAGATACTAACGTTTCGGTGAGTGACATTTTATCTGAGACAAATGCTGTGCTATATGAAACTGAGTGTGTAACATCTCTAGAAATTGATAGCAATGTGTTCAGTGAATGTGTTAGTAATGTAAGTAGTGTGAGTTGTGTTGCAAGTAACTCTGACCAACAGAAAGTCCCAGCTATGGCAACTATGGCAGAACCATTAAATAGTGAGTTGTTGGCATACTTGAAACAAGAAATATCTTTAAAAAAGATATACGGCGTAAATAGTTTAATGAATGAGATCAAGGATAGCGAATGTCTTTTTCTGTGCAGTTCTTAGCTGCATCACACGCAGTACGGGATGTTACGGGGAGTTTTCGCGGCTTATTTTACATTATAACATATTGCTGGTCATAAACCTATAGATACAAAACAGAAAACCAAAAGAAGAATGGAAGTGAAATTTAAACATATGAGTCAACCGGCCACACGAGAACAAACCTGTTTTAGTGGTCTGTCGGGCATTGCTATTTGATTCGATTATTAACAGCATCGAGAATCATCGTGCTCATGTTTAAAGTGATATTATGGGCATTTTGCACTGTTGAATTGAGCTGAAAAGAATTAACAGGTCAAAATAGTTAGTTAAAATGTGGTTACTGATCAATTATCTGCAACTCACCTTGCTACCAGTTGTTTATAAAAATATATTTTATATTCGATATTCTTACGTGACCCACCCAGTCAAGTAAGCCGAAATGATCCGTAAAACAATATTGTGTCTTTGTGTCGTATGAACAAATCTGCACTAAAACTAAATTTAGGTTCAACTCGTAAACGCATGATCAGTTGTCAAACGAAAGTACGGTTGATATTCAAATGCATTATTTTTCTCTTTCTGGTATATTGTTTTAGTATGTTGATGCTGCATTAATTACTATAAGTGTATATGAAGTAGAAACATCAAAAATAATCAACGGTTGCGATAGACACCTATAAACTGTTACATGCTCATAATATCACTTTAGTACATTAGGCAATATGGTGGAATAATTATTGTTAAATTTATTAAAAATAATATTTATCATTGTATTGTTGAAAACACATTAAGAATCTATTATTGACATACCATAATTATATTGCTGAATATCTTCTTTTAACATATTTCTGGTCTAAAGAAAATTCCAGGTCACCTAGTTCACGGAAAACGTTTTATTATATAACGATTATTTTACTGACCGCGAACTCCGGTGATGACCTGTATATAAACTCTGAATGTCCGCGAATTGACCCGAAACCTCGCGGGTTGAAATGCAATTCTTTAAAGTGAGGCCTCGCTTCCACTGCTCTTTATACTTTTACATGTTAACATGTTGACAGGAATATGGAAGTAAGTACTAAATATGAGAACATAGCCTTTTAAGTATAAACGCTTTTGCGCTGGTAATACTCTGAAAATAAAAGGTGTACGCACAAACTGTATTGATGTCGAGAATTGAGTGTAAAACTGTTCTATCTATTAAGCCTTTTCATTAGAGATAAAATTGTTTCATACAGTAAAACAGTATTACAAAGACGCGGATATGTTTCCAATGTTCTGGTGGTATACTCAAATCAGCCAATGGAATAAATGAAGTGTATTCATTCGTACCTAGCCGCGGGAAATTTTATTTGAATTTTATTGGACACTTACAAAGGTCAAGTCAGGGTGAAAAGCTGGCTTAATACAGCTTACGCCGAAAAAATTGATACAAGAATGGATAGCACAGAGAAAAGGTTACATACTCTTGAAGAAGTAGAAAGGAAAGTCAGCAGCTTTGAATCTGAACTGAAAAAGCTTTGGCTAGTGGTCGATGACAGAAACCGGAAGTTGGGGGATCAAGTGGCGAAGGTTGAGGAAAAAACTGAAAGTATTGATTTTGCTCTGAATCAGGTTAATAGTAAGGTTAGTGAGCTGGAGAAACAGAGAAATAATTTACAAGATGAAATAGTGTATCTACAATCCCAGTCCATGAGGAACAATTTGGTGTTCAGTGGCATACCGGAAACACGCACCGGCACGTTTGAAGACGCGGAAATTACGCTGCGGTCATTCCTCCAGGAGAAAATGAAATTAGCCAAGGAAGAAGCAGCCTAAATACAGTTTGAGCGTGTGCACCGGTCACCTGGGACCCCGACGCCTGGTAAAACTAGAAACATTATCGCCAAATTTGCCTTCTTTAAAGACCGAGAAAATGTGAGGAAGAGATGGAAGGAACTGGAAGGTACTGGTTATCGTGTCTTCGAACAATTCCCTCAGGAAGTTCTGCAAAAAAGACGACAATTGGTGCCACAAATGAAGGAGGCGAGGAGGCAGGGTAAACGAGCGTACCTGGCCTACGACACCCTCTACATAGACGGAACTCCGGTGCGAGCGTAGGAGCACGACGGCGGTGATGTTAAGATCCTTTCATGGAACATAAACGGTCTAACAGATTGTAAAAAGTCATGTCATAATTTTGTAAATATTTTGAGCAATCATAATATGTTTTCTGTATGAAACATGGTCAAATAGTAATAGCTATATAAATTTAAGTGGATATTTAACTTTTAACTTTATTAGAAAAGTCCAACATAAAAAAGCTCGAAGAAATAGTGGTGGCATTGTTTTGTATATTAAATCTGAATTATCTGATGGTATTGAAATTGTAAAAAACCACTATGATACAATTATTTGGCTAAAACTTGACCATACTTTTTTTAATATCCCAAATGATATGTATATATGTGCAACCTATTTATGGGGGCAGGATTCTCCAGTGTACAATACACTTAACGTTGATCTCTTTGAAATTTTAGAAAATGATATTACTTACTATTCTGAACTTGGCCAAATTTCTGTTGTAGGCGACCTAAATAGTAGAGTTGGAAATAAATATGATTATATTGTTCAAGACATAATTAACACTGTATATGATGATGATGATTATTGCCCAGATAACACCTTAGTTAGGGCCTAAATAGATACTTTAGTAAATAGTCATGGTGTAAAACTATTAGATTTATGTAAAGCCACAGGTTTACGCATTGTTAATGGCAGAGTTGGCAATAGCTGCAAGCATACTTTTTATTCTCATAACGGTACGTCTGTCATTGATTATTTGTTGACAAAAGAAATCACCTTTTCAACTATATCGGATTTTGACGTGCACGACTTCAACGAATTTAGTGACCACGCACCGCTACATTTCTCTTTGTTTTGTAATAATGTCCCATCAGAGTTTAAGTCATACACTGATGTCAATTATAAATGGGACGATGTTTTACGCGAGCAATTTCGCTCAGGGATTATTTCATTGTTACCTACATTAAATAATATTGTGCAACATATAGATTTTTCAAGTCGATCATCAATTAACGACGTTTTGAATAGTTTTACTGATACCAGTCGCAGTGTTGCGGACCCGTTATTTTCCAAAAGCCGTGTTTATAGTACAAACCACAGTTTCAATGTAAATACCTGCATAAAGCATGCGGAATGGTTTGATCATGAGTGCGTTATTGCACGAAATTTGTACCACGCCGCTTTACGTGTTTTTAACTCTTGTAAAACAGATACAAATAGAGATTGTTTATGTTCAAGTAAGAGATACTATAAAGATTTAATTCGTAAGAAGAAAGCCTCTTGTTATAGACAAAAAATGTTGAATATTGAAAATTTAAGGAAACACAAACCAAGAGACTTTTGGCGATTTTTAAATCAAAACATAGCGTCATAAATAACAAAATATCTTTAGAAGAATTTACAAGGTTTTTTAACAATCTTAGTAACAATATGTCTGATTTTTGTAATACTGAAGCAGAATATTTCTGTCTAAATAATGATTTTAACCTAGAAAATTCAACATTTCCTGAACTTGATGTACCTATATCTGTTGAAGAAGTTAAGTATGCAATTAAACATTTAAAACGTAATAAATCATCTGGCAGTGATTGTATTTTGAATGAATATTTTATTGAATGTGCTGATATTTTATCTGTCCATTTGTGTGACTTATTTAACGGTATCTTTGTATCGGGTTTCTTTCCCGATAAGTGGACAGAAGGCGTTATAATCCCTTTGCATAAAAAAGGTTCTGTAAACGATGTCAATAACTATAGAGGGATTACTCTAGTAAGTTGTTTTTCAAAATTATTTTCCACGATTTTAAATAAGCGCATCGAAAGTTTTTGCAATGAAAATACTATTATTTCGTATGCGCAGTTCGGATTTCGGAAAGGATATTCGACTGTTTATGCTATTTTTATACTGATGTCAATTGTTCAAAATTATTTAAATGAAAATAAACGTTTGTATGTAATTTACATCGACATGTTAAAATGTTTCGATAGTATATACCGTAATGCATTATGGCTGAAAATGTTTAAGTCTGGTATTCAAGGCAAATTGCTTAGAATAGTTAAGGATATGTATTCAAATGTCAAGTCTCGTGTTAAATCATGTTCATCTTACTCAGATTATTTTAGTTATGCTGTTGGCCTGAGACAAGGGGAGGTAATGTCACCGATTTTGTTTTCTTTATTTGTTGAAGACCTTGAACTCTACCTACAAGATAGCATTAACTCTGGCTTGAATATAGAAGATATTGTGTTAATTTTATTATTATTTGCGGATGACATGGCTATTTTAGGCAAATCACCAGCTGAAGTGCAAACTCATTTAGATAACTTATACTTATATTGCAATTCTTGGGGGTTAAATGTTAACACTGATAAAACAAAAATAATGGTTTTTCGGAAGAGGGGCGGACTAAAAGATAACGAAAAATGGACATACAATGGTAATGCTATTGAAGTGGTTGACAACTTTAATTATTTAGGCACAGTGTTAAATTATACCGGAAGTTTTAAACTTACTCAGGAGCATTTGGTTGGTAAAGCCCTTAAAGCCATGAATACATTATTGTTTAAATGCAATGAATTTGACATAAAACCAAAATATTTTGTCAGTTGTTTGACTCATTTGTGGGTTCTATATTAAATTATGCTTCAGAAGTATGGGGCTTCACCAAGTCAGATGATATTGAACGTATACATTTGAAATTTTGTAAACGATTGCTGCAGGTGAAAATAAATACATGTAATGTTGCTGTTTATGGAGAATTAGGTAGATTCCCATTGTATGTAAACAGATTTGTTAAAATTGTTAAATATTGGTTTAAGGTTCTCAACAATGAGAATATCATAATGCAAACTGTATACAAACAAGCCTTGAATGATTGTAATAAAGGTTGTACAAACTGGGTCTCAAATGTAAAGAATTTGTTAAATAATTATGGATTTAGTTATGTTTTTGAAAATCCAAACGTTGTACAAGTTAATAGTTTTATCAGCGAATTCAAATGTAGACTTGTTGATAATTTTAAACAAGAGTGGTACGGTAAATTGAATAATAGTTCTGTTTTAGTGATGTACAAAGTTATTAAAAGCTGTTTGGATTATGAAGCATATTTAGAATTAGTTCCCAGACGCTTGCGATTATTTTTTGTAAGGTTAAGAGTCTCTGCGCATCCGTTGAGAATCCAAACGGGCAGATACGCCCAAAATAACATACCACGAAATGAGCGTTATTGTTTGTGTTGTAATGACTTGGATTTAGAGGATGAATACCATTTTATATGTATATGACGTTGTTACGCGGATTTAAGAAAAAAATATTTAAACCGTATATTTTATATTTACCCATCAGTATATAAATTCCAAAAGTTATTAATTTCCTGTGATAAATCAGTTATTTACAATGTATGTAAATATATCAAAGAAGCTCTTGTTATTAGAAATACGATTTTAAATAATACTGTTTAATACAATTTATTACCGCCTTGATAGTTTATAAGTATTTGTACTCGTAAATGTGTATTTTATGTTATTTAATATTGTGCTGTTGTACCTAGTTACGTGACAGAAAAAAATGTATATACTTTAGTATGAAGACGATGTACTTGTGTATAAGTCGGAATAAACTGTCTGTCTGTCTGTCTGTTAATTAGGTTGCGGTGGTTTAGTGGATGTGGTGTCCGCCTAGCGATCAGGAGAGTGTCTCAATAAGTCGTAGGCTTTCCATGCAATGGAGCTTAAATAAATAGGATTATACTAAACTAGTGTTAATTGCAAATCAGATAAATATAAATAAATTGCATTTAGAGTTCGTATTGTGCTCCCACTTGACTCAATATACAGTACAGACACCGTGCACTTAAACAAACGCCACACGCCGCGATATTCATCTCACTGTTAGCTTACCGATATGAGCCCCGCGATGGGTGTTCAGATCAAATGTCGCGGGGCCGTTTGCCATAGACGATGTTTAGGATTAGCAACAGCCTCTTAGGTTTATCATGTAATATAGAACTGTTTTGTACAGAGTTGGAACGCTGGTGATTTTATACATGTATATATATGGTTTTATATGATAAGAATGCAAAAGTCTCTGATATTTCTTATTTAGAAAGGTTACATACAATTGTCTATTGTATATATATAAGTGAATGTTTGTATTGTTGTATTGTATGTAATTGAGACTATAATAAAGAATAAATATAAATAATAGACGAACACCGCAAATCACCGCGGACCCATAATATCTACCGCGGTGTTCATCGTGTTCGCTAAAAATAATTGAACATAATTGTATTGAATTGATCCCTTTCATTTAAAAGTGATAATAAATTAAATCAAGTCTATTTTTATGTACATGGTGGTTGAAAGGATGTGATAAGTATTGTAAATATATTGGCGACAATTAAACGCCCCCGATACATATGTGTCAACTGTATCTATCGCATGCATGCAACTCCTTCCATCTTTATCCATTACTCGATAATCCCATATACGCCCGAGTTCCGTTTTTAAAGCAAATTAAGTAAGAGTGCTCAACAATGTCATAAACATAAACGTTTGTAATTTTCGAAAGTATCAAATGAATTTCGGCATATGATTCTATTTAAAGATTTGATGAAATAAGCGCCCAAACAAGACAGTTGTATTCAAACATGCGAAAATCACCTTACACGGTTTGCACGCGCCGGGTACAGCTATTTTCGGTAAGCAACTTCTAGATGAAATAAATGAATTTCTTTGTCCTGATAAAAAGCGCGCGAAAATTGGCGTGGGTGTATTTATTTGTAAATAAAAGAATCGTAGCGGGTACAACATTGAGATCATTTGATTTCCATTAAAAGTTTCGTTGTGAATTTCAACTAAAGTAAAAATATCTCGCGAAATATTTTGCATTGCCATTAAGAGTTAATAGTATTGATCATCTAAGCGCTTTATTTACGTTTCCGTCGTTATGTACTGTACAAATTTAAGTGCATACTTGTGCATATACATATAATATCTACGGTAATAACTCTATGTATTCGGACACTTAAAAATAATTATTTTTTTTCGTGTCCGAAGACTTAGATACGAAAAATATTAACAAAATACAGGTGTTCGAAAACTTAGAGTCGAAAATGAAAGTGTCCGAAAATAGCGTCAATTGTATCAACGACTACCGGTAATAGCACGCGCTTGTAAAATACCATGCCGTATAGTATAAATTACAGTTATACATGTTTGCACTGCATTTTAAATAATTGTAAATGCTTAATTTATTTGACAGAAAGTTACTTCAAGGCCGTACTTTGACCAACGAGTTCAAAAATGAGCATGTGATGTACCGATACACGCTTGTATGAACCTGTAATTAACGCAATAACAAAAGCAAACTATGAATTCTTTGTTTGTTCATTTCCGATAGTTGTTGTGTAACACCTTCCAGTGTTCGTAAAACTTGTAATAGGGTGCATCACAATTTGTTTAGTATTTGTCACAGTAATTTTACTGAGAAGGGGAAGTAACATTGCGGTAGATAATTGAACTGTTAATTGGCACTACCCCTGGTAATTGTCATAACGCTTTTGCTATCGGGCGAAACCATTGTTTAATACCGGTTTACAAGGTTATTTACCCAATAACGCAAATGTAACGGTCCATTGCCCTCAGGCATTCACCCGCAATGTTTTATGATGTTAATCTGGTTGTAAAACCCCATGATCGAAGTGTCATTAGATATCGAAAACAGGTTCGAAATTTGGTAAAATATGTAAAATATACTGTCCGAAAACTTAGAGACATAAATAACGGACAAAAACTCGTGTGTCCGAAAATAAAGAGTCACGAAAAATAATTATTTTTGCTAAAAAAGGGGGTGTCCGAAAACTTAGAGTGTCCGAAAACATAGAGTAATTACGGTACATGTAGTACACATGTATATGATTTTCTTTTGTACATGTACATTTAAAACGCGTGAATGACCCTCGCAGACAGGTGTTTACGGTGGTTGCGCAGCATCCGCGGTGATCACAGGTGATCCAATTAACGATATAATTAATTAAAAAAAACAATTTCATGAATCAATAACCATCACAATCTTTTAATAGCTGTAATTTTATATAATCTGCTTGACAAAATATAGAGAGAGCTAAATATAATATTCAATAAGCTGCGTCAACCATTTAAAGAGTACAGTAATTCTATTTAACGAATCTACCTTTCCATATGCGCTGGGAATGCTTGAAAACATTTGGAGTGTCGGAATTACCCACCATCGTATAAAATCAGAAGATAATTTCGACACCCCACAAATCATAGTTGAAAAAACGCTTGGCGCCATTCAAACACAAGTAAAACAAATTTTATACTAGAACTTGTACCCCGGGGGGGGGGGGAGGGGGGGTAACTTCCCAAATTTTAGGGTAGGGGTGTCCCGCTGAGACTTCCAAAATGTGACCCATTTTTATACCGGAACTCTGATAAAGTAGACCCATTTTGATACAAGATTTGTTTTAAAGCATACCCATTTGTATACGATACCATTGAGAAGGTGGACCCATTTCATTACAAGAATTTTGATAAACTGGACCCATTTCAATACTAGAATTTGATAAAGTGGACGGAGTCAAGTTTCTGCATCTTTCTCTCTACTGAAATTTACTGTTTGATACCCATTTATATACAAGAATGACATTTATCATACCCATTTTGATACTGATACTTTCAAATCTATATGCATTTATATACAAGCAAATATCTGATTTCAGTACCCATATATTAGATGCTCAAAACCATACCCATATCTATAATTTTAGTCGAAAAACACACCCCATAAAATCGGCACACCCCTATATACCAGTATATATTTAGTTACCCCCCCCCCCCCACCGGGACTTGTACAAATACCAGAAATACAGCGAAATCCTGAAGGGACGTAATTGACAATTATGTAACCTCCCTTAGCAAAGCTCATAACGCTATAAAAATTCGCTATGTAATACAATGTACGTATTTTAAATGACTCACTTACATGCAAACAGCGAGGCGTTTGATAGAGAGAGAGAGATGTTATCTGGTGACGTCACAACACCAACCTACGTTACATTTTACAACGAAATCATACAGGATGGTGATGATTTAAGACAAGTCTGATAAATATAGTGAAAAGTGTCGAAATAAGACGACTGTCGGAATTACCCGACATTGCGTTACTGCAATTTCAAATGTACAAACGGTTATAAAAGGTTGCATTCAGTGATACATAAGATCAACATGATCTTTTATATTTTTATGTTCCAGTGCCAAACAAAACATGTTTAAGTATATAGGTGATTGTAGGATCACCAAGTGTGAGAAAGGAGATGTTAGGAGAGAAGGGCTGCTGATGTTAAAGCGATGTAACAATTAAATATACACGTGTTCATGAGTTACGTTGCACAATATCTACCATGAAAAGGGTACACGCAAACCACAAAATCATACACATTTACACTCTCTTACACGTCGGCTCATTACATGTATGTTGAGGCACGAACGACAACTCTGCTAGGATAATGACACATTTACCGTAGTTCGTCTAGCCAAACAAACGCTGAACACTGCTGGTCTGAACTGTTCCAGCTCTCGGTAAGATCCGAAATGGTTAACATAATCGTTCTTGAAACGAGGATAATACAAGTCAATCAATGTTTATCACCATTCCTTATTGACATTAACTAATCTTATTTAGAACGTATATGCTATGAGGACATCCGAATAACATTTAAGTATTAACAGAAATTCTACAGTAGTCATCCTTTTATGATTGAACTTATGAAGTTATGTTGCAACTACGAAAAAAGAAAGAAAATGGTATTTTATGTCTTTTGAATAATATTTAAATAACTTGGACTAAAACAGGCGCTCATCGATCGATACAATAATATAAAGGTAACATTATTTAATAGCATTTTAAAATCGATTTTTAATTTCCTTGACAGATGACTGTGTGTAATAATTAAAAATAATGCAATACACAATATGGTATTAGAATATCAAGAAACCAATATGTCTTTATTTAATTAAAGCATATCTGGTATATTTATGTGTGCAAGCAAGGAAACGAGGGCGACCACGTAATATTTATAAAGCTAATGAAAACCCAGTAAAGATGCTGACAAGAACATCTGAATCCCATGATCAAACAATATGCATATAATGCCAGAATTAAACAAACGAAATAGTGATAGGCTGCAGCACTATGAATAAAGGCCATACCATAAGTGATGTAATAAATGCAAGCGATAATGACAAATGGAAAGTGAGACTTGCAGATGTGATTGCGAGTGGAGATATGCATGCCAGAGATGTAGTCTACCACAACTCATGTGATCTCAAAATTTGGGAGAAGTATATACAGCGTCCTATAAGAATTAAAGGAGAAAGCTGATACTATGATAGATTTTAAATAATAATAGTTTGTACCGATGGATATTCAGAACAGCACAAAGTGCGTATATGCCACACTTACGTGATTCATAGGGTTTAAGTACAAGTAAAACTCATTCAGGATATTCACACACTCTGTAATCAATTTGAAGTTTTATTGCATAATAACTCATAAATTATATCCCCTACTGATTCTCGTGATTGAAAGCGAACAAATCCCATTGCTCTTGAACATTTGTGAGACTCTGTGATGTTCTGATTGTACTGCAATTACATAAAACAGCAGTTTCTATGCAAACATCATGTTTCAGTAACGTGTTGAAATAACAAGGCTTTATTTCAGCTTAAGAGGTATTACCCGGCTTTTATTCCACATTAAACTTCAGTAGACCATTTTCATACAGCAAATGAAACTGGTGCGGTAAATGCTGTTTTTAGTAGTTCACTTGCGAACAACTTAGGTTAGTACTACGCGTTGCAAATTGGTCTGCTCTTACTACGCTAAGAACGATAACCACCGCATCTGAGGCTATTAATAGATGCGGGAAAATAACACTATAGTAGGATGTTTTGTAACCTCGTTTATAGTGCATGAGGTTACGGGGTAAAATTTTATATTTCTGTGAAACGTTCTTTTGTTCTCAACAGATAGCGGCGATCTTTTGTATTTACGGGTGCTAACAACGCAATAGTAGAAGGTTTAGCTTGTTTATATTCACAGTTCTCAATTTACAAGACCTTGAACATGAGTTAACCAATTCGTGCAGGTATACTTTAGCAAACCACAAAAATGCTTTAAAATCGCTAAAAACGATTAAACAAAAACAATTAATATAACAAGAGATATCTTTTAAAAAGGAAGTCGGCGTAAATGCTGACTTTGAAATAAAGTTTGCAATTTACGTTTTTAAATGATTAAATTGAAAACAAAAGTTTAACTTTTGTTGTTGCTTTTCACTTGTAAGTCGCATATTCACCGCATGAAATATGTGTCATCATTGTCTAACAACACATACATGTAAGTAGATAAAAATTAAACTACGGGAGTGTACATCATACGTGTCCTCATATGCTTCATTATGAGTATATTTCTTCACTATCGAAAAATATCGTATGTTAATATTTGATTTACACGCAGTTTTTTTTTGTCGACACATTTAAATCACACTTTCATAGCCGCGTCATGCGAAAATGGGTCGTATGCGTTTCGGACAGCGTATCTTACGCCCAGCATGTGCATTTGCGCAGTCTAGTCAGAGGCGATGCTGTTCGCTATAAAATCTTTCAAAGTGTTATGGTTTCATTATGTATCTCCTGACCAGACTTAGAGATGCGCAGGCTGAGTGGGCTATATATATTGTGGGCGCAAATGGAATAAAACCCATTTTCGCATAACGAGGATCATAAAAAATCTCATTTTGAATTGTAAATGGCACATTTTAGCAGAATTCTTTCGATACAAAATTGAATTCAAAGTAGCAGACTTGTAAATAAGGGCGGCCTATCAAGGCGTTCAGGAACGATTTCCAGAGGTGCTGGCCGAATACGGCAAACATTTGTGGTTTAATAAATAAACGATTTTCCTCTTATCGTGACACTTTACTTTTTCGGTAATGTTTGTTTTCTCATCTTGAAAGCTAAACTGTGTTTATCGATAGTCAATTATATATTTCCCGGACGATTAAGTGAACGAGTACTGACCCTGAAATTCTGCTAGATGGATTTTAACGCGCAATTGTAACTGGGCCACAATTTGTGTCGTTTGAAAATACAGAGAGTAGTCCGGAATTCCTTACACTGAGCAGTGCTACATCCTTTGCGCTGAGCACAGACACAGTGATGTAGCCAAAGTTCAGAGGTTTTATCTCGAATCAGCCTATGAAATATTCGAAAATATTCATGCGTGTCTGCTGGCGTTATGTAAAAGTAATTTAAGGTGAAAAGCTGGGTAAAACAGCTACGCCGAAAAGAGTTGTTGACACCGTGTGAACTGCTAGGAAAACAAGTAATGCATAAACAACAAAGTACGGGTCAACAGGGCTGTCTTTATGACTACCTAATTCGTGAGTTAAAAGTATTGCTCGCAGATATATTATTTATTTATTTTCATCAATTATATTTTTGTATATTATGAATTTGTATATGGTCTCAAAAATCAAAAGTTTTGTACAGGGAATTTCCATCATGAAATTATATTCTTAATGAGATAGGTATTCGATATTCCAACAATATTCATTTAATATGATGGTGATAGCAAATTGTCTTTATATTCAGTTCTCATTACCATTTTCATCATACTTTCTATGCTTTCAGAACGTCAAAAAATGCCATGTTGTTATTATTTTGTCTAAATTATCTCTACAAAGTAAATAGGATGATAAAAAGTTCACACAAATCTCTACCTGTAAGTTATGACACAGTCTTTATAAATTTGAATGGTGTGTGTTAATTTCAAACTTGCGAATAATTTAGAAAAATGAGTTGCGTCTTAAATTATAAAATACCGAAAAACTTCAGTGCCTTCAGCGCTTTGATTTTCTGGTAGAGTTCATAGTTATTTTGGTTACATGCATGATGGGTATCAACGTAATTGTAAAGCGTGTACAAATTAGGTTACCATAATAGAGTATTAGCATGATTATGATAGCTGGCACCATCGTCATGGTTGGCATGCTAATGTTAGCTTACGGTGTTCGAGTAAACGCATACAAACGATATCGTTTAGTATCGACCATGTCAGGGTGCTTATATCAACTCGCAGAGCATGTTAAAGATTGCCGCTGGCATCGTTATTATAAGCGTGCTATTGTTAACTTGTATTAGCATATTAGCATGCTGATAGCCTTATGGTTACACATTCCCAATTAATTTCCTGCTTTGTTATATATAGAATTCGCAATCTTTGATCTCAAATTTCACCATGACCGAGCGATAAGCTTATATATCACTTTACCTGACTGGAAAGGTGGTTTCATAAGCTAACACAAAAACTGCCTTTGAGAAAATTCTATACGTCGTTACTCAAAATAATTACCTTAGAACATATCCACCGGTTTTGACAGCTACCGGCACTGCCATTTGAAGGCAAAAACCATGCCCTACTATTAAGGCTGGCAACTAGTAACATATAAAGAAATGCACAAATCAGGCCTTTTGCCCTGTGACTTACACATGTACCTTTAAACTGATACCAAAACTTATCATTTCAAATACATTTTAAAAATCTTATGCACCAGGACCTGCATCATATGTGCTTAGTAGCAAACTGACTGCATGTAACCCCCCCCCCCCAATTATGTAACCCCCCACATTCCACTTCCGTTTATGGTTATGTAACCTTATGATGGGTAGCGAGCTAACGTAAGTGTTAGCGTAAAAGCATGTTAACGTTAGCTTTTAACATTAGCTATATAAATGAAAAAGCGAGAAATAAGGTCTTATTATGTTGGAAGTGAGGGCTAAGAGAACACGGTTAAAAAAGCTAGAGCAGTGCCACATTTATGTCGGTGTGTTTATTTCTTATTCTCTTACGATGGAAATATTTTAAAGTCGTATTGTTATAATTCAATGCGTTTTATGAAACGCTGTTGTTTTACAATTTCAACCACCAGAACAGGAATATGTAGCTTTCTTTTCAATTTGCGCATTCTGTTCTACTAAATTGATAAACGAAACACCAATTACTTAACCGTTAAGATAATGTGTAATTGACATTTTAAAACCTAGAAGCTTTTTTTTTTTTTTTTTTTTACTTTTTTTTTTTTTATTCAATATCATACATACAATGTAAACATGCATATGATCATACAACATAGTGATATACAAAGCAATAAAGTTCAGACATGTTTTACAAGATATGCTAATATATATTTATTTTTTTTAGAGAGAAAAGAAAAGCACAACAGAGTTATAGTTATGAAAAATGATGAGTTGTATAAAGTCGGAAGAAAGCATACTGGACTTGTGTTTTTTGTTTTATATTCACAATGATCTTGTCAGATTAAAAAATAAAAATTAAAAAAATAAATAAACAAAACTATTTTAGAGAGATAAACTAACATTAGAGGAAAATGTATATAAGTGGACAAAACATTATGAGAATTTAATCCGATTCCATTTTTGTTCAAAGATTTGTAATGTGTCATTACTGAGGGCTATTTCTTTCTCAATCTGGATTTTTAGTTTAAGACTATGGACAAAGCAATTAAAATTTGGTACTTGTTTTTTGTACTTCATGTTTAAGATAAAATATTTCATCAATATAACCATAAAATTCACAATATTATTACAGTCTATTGATTTCAATGAGTTAATTCCGAAACTTACATTTAAGAAAGATAGTTTAACGTTAAGTTGATGTTGTTCAAGAAAAGATATTAATTGATTCCAAATAGGCTGGATGTGTTTGCACTCCCAAAAAAGATGTTCTATAGTTTCAATGTTTTCACTGCAGAAGTCACACAGATTTGAGTTAGATAATTTGCATTTAAAGAGATATTTATTTGTAGCTATAATATTATGGATGTATTTATATTGAAAATTTCTCAGTGTGCTTTCAATAGTTGCTTTATATGGCATGGTAAATATGTGTTTCCAATTAAGTTCATTTTCTTCAAAAAGGACTTGCCATTTATTTTGGATTTTGGAGTTTTCTGTAGGGTTTTTAATTTGTAGTGTGTAAAATATTTTATTTGTTTTGTTTTTTCTTCCAAGTATGTTTTCTACAAATGTTGTTTGAGTACATGGTGTATTATTTGTATTGATTTCAGATTTAATATGTATGGGTATGCTTTTGATTAGTGTGTAGTACTTCAGAAAATTATTTGAAGGTATACCGTATATGTAGCATATATTATCAAAAGAGTAGAAATCCTTAATTCTGTAGTCATATAATTGGTCGACATATTTAATGCTTCGTTCAAACCAGTCTTTATAGAAAAACGTCTTATTGTTTGAAGTTATGTCTTTATTGTTCCATAGAATTGTTTTACTGCTGGTTTGGGTTTCTAAGTTATGAGTGACATCACTCCACGCTGATAGAACATCAGACAGAAATATGTTTTCGTTTGCAATGTCATGTAAGATAGTATTGCTGATGTTACATTCAAAGATTAAGGAGTCACCATATTTTTTTAGGATTTTCTGGTAGAATAATTTCCATTTAATCGTATTGGTATTATCTAGGTATCTTTTAACCCAGCTGCATTTGATTGCATTCAAGAATGAGTCAATGTTCGTTAATTGGATACCTCCATTTTCTACAGATTGAATTAACTGAGTTCTTTTTATTTTATCAGGCTTACCGTCCCATATGAAGTTAAATATTGCTGATTTTATATCGTTAATAACATTATTTGGTGGATTTGGGAGAACTGTTAAAACATATATCAATTTAGGAAGTGCAAACGTTTTCAATACTGTGTTTTTTCCGATTAGTGTAAGTTTACGATGATGCCATGATTTTAAGCAGTTTTTAAAATTCTGTAATTTAGGTAGTATGTTTTTAAGAACTGTATCCTTTTCATTATTTGTGAAAGTAATTCCTAACGTTGTGGCTTCATCGGATTTCCAATTAAATTGGTAAACCTAGAAGCTTAATGATTGAATTTTTTTTATAAATAACACATGCAAAAAGCAACACGAAACAATTCTGCTAAAATTGCTCACACGTCGATTTATAGTAAGGTACTCATCTTAAGAAAGAACGACAGAAAAAAATGAAAAAGGTATCGTATAACACGTGTATAACTTAACATGTGTGATACTCAAATTAGCAAAATTCTCAACATGTTGGATACTCTAATTAGCAGAATGTTGGATTTGAAATGTACACATTTGTAAAATATAACGTTGACTTGCATGCTTTTAAGCAGGATTTACTTATTTACTCGGATGACCCATGTGGCAGGTGTGCAAGTTGTTTGTTTTGGTACCAGTTAAAAGTTACTGCCTCAGCTAATTGCCCGATTTCGTCATCGGATGGCAAACAGCTTATGTAAAGCGATGCTTAAGTTCATGTTTCTAGCTCTTTACTGTTAAAACAGTGCTAAAAATACTTCATTGGTTTTGCGAAATATGCAATAAATGCTATGTTTTACGCATTATATTCAGAAGATGTTTAATAACTATAACAGAAGTCAATTCTTGGGGAGATTTTCACTCAATACACGACTTTCCTTCTGAACTCGCATGCTAATTTCAACCGTTCGTTCGTTTTATTTCAAATTGTATTTCAAACTTTTACAGAAACTGTTTTATTCCAATAATTTGCCGAACGTGTGTCTGTTTTTAATTTAGATTCTAGTACACTATCATATGATTGCGGATATTTGATGCTAGTCCAACAATTATATATAATATATAAGACGGTCTCTGAGAAAACCGGGGTTAATGGAATGATGTTAAGTATAGTCCGGGGACTAGACTGTCCGCCTTGACTAAATTTCGTTAAGAAGTGACTTCCTTAAAACGTCAAATAAAATCCATAAAAAACATGCATTGGGCCCGTTTTGTTAAGAGAAAGGCTCATATAATTTGCAAGCTTAGAAAAGTATTGCTTTCCAGATGTCAACATCAGATAGCTTATCCACGAACACATATCTTTTACATAGCGAACATTTATTTGATTTATTCCAACGATGGAAAAGGGCAGACATTGAATTGCTAAAAGTATGCGTCGCAATTTCCCCAATTATTTAAAGAGATTATATTTATTTATACATGTTTATAATCTCTACCAATAAATAAGAATTGTGTGTTTCCAATGATTATACATTTTTGTATGTTTAAATGAGTTGATAACAATATCTGACGCGTTTCTTGGGATGTATTTACGTTCTATTGAACGCCATACAGATCACAGGTGGTTAGCGTGTGGTTAGGATAATAATTGGTAAAATCATCATTTTGAATGAAAAATAATCAAACTATAAAGAAGAAACAATATCTCTGAAAAAAATCACTATCAAATATATATATAACGAGGAATTCAACTAAAAATGAACCGAAAATAGGGTATATCGCTTTGAACAGCCATTACTTCATCAATTGTGCAGCGATTCCCATGAACTCGGTCTTATAAAACTTTGAAACTATGAATTAATCGCAGAAATGAATTTCCTTTCTTGAAATGTACATATCTTTCAATATTTCCACACTTGCTGGGTCAAATTTAAGAAAAAGCACGATACATTCGCGTGGCCTACTCGTCGACGATCTGACCCAAACCAACTAATAATATTAAAGCTTAAAGACACACCTTCGCGTTGGACCGATGAAACCGCTCGTGTGTTTAAAATATTGGCAAGTTGAAAGGTATGTTAAAAAAAGTTTCAAAAGGCGTTTGACAGTTAGTTTTAATGCATAATGTAACGGCAAGAACGGTAAGAATGTTTTTACATACGTTTTTTAAATCATTGTACCGAGGTCCGTGAATGTTGCAGGGAAAATTTCCTTACTCCGTGAAAATTTTAATCTTGGATCGGGTAAGATCGTTGACGAGTAGGTCACGCGAGCTGTGTATCGTGTTTTTTTTCATAAAATTTTATCCAGCTATTATAAAATGACATTTCCAGGAAGCATATTTTGCAAACTCCACCTGTGCATGTAATTTTCTGCAATAATAGAAAGATAAATTGCAGCCGCAACCACTACCCAATTAATTAATCATTTTTTCAATAAAATGGAGTATCAAAAAGATATTGTTCGGAAATGAATCTGATGTTTCCATTTAAATGAAAACAATGGTTTATGTGATATCACGTTAAAAAGCCAGCCTAAAATGTAACAGCAACTGAACAGTATGTGTTGTTATCAAAGGTTCACACTTCGTTATGTTTTTTGTGTTTTTGTGTTTACATTTTTCAAGACTACTGTTATTCTTGAAATGTGTGAACCCAGCCTTCATAAAAGACGTCACAGACTTTGGTGTGTTTCATTACAATGTCTAATGATTATACAAATGTACACAGGGAGAACGTGCATGAGTTACAGTATATTGTATTTTTTGGACTGTTTACGACGGGTTATGATTTACATTATTTCTGATAAACCGGTAACACAAATATAAAACTAACGGAGGTTGACTTTTATATTAAAAAAAGATTCTATAAAATTGTTTTGGTACTATGCAGAAGTGCACAATGCTATATTTGTGTGTGTTGCCCTTTTTGTTTAAGAGTTGTGTGGCATTAATTTGGTGAATTATTCAATAAATTAGTAAGTGAAGCTTTTTGTATATATGTGTATGCAGTAGCGAACGAATTTCTGGATTCATTTTTCAAATACTAAGTTGTGTACCTGCTTGAGACATGCCGTTGCGGATATATTTTATCATATTGCATGACTGCTCAAATTTTTAACTGTTAGTGCTCATCAGTCAAAACTTCATCCTTGGCGGCCCATCAGGCTGTCGTTTATAGAGCTTAAGATCATGCTATGAAAGAATCGAACCTCCATTTGCTTAAAGAAAGATAAACCTCATCATCGCTACGTGAATCATTTTTGTATGGCAAGTGATCAAATCGTCTGGCAATTAGCAAAATTAGCATGACAAAAGTACCAAAGTGACTTCAATAAGTGCAAGGTAATTATAATAGTACTACTAGATGCACGTTTGCTCGCGCACTCGTACTGTTTTTAAAGAAATAAAACATACTTATGATATTACAGTAGGTAGCCGAATCAAGTGCTATTTTACAAGCTCTGATAGAAACAGCACAGCATCACATAAACGGTACATCCTCATCAATCAGTGTTGTTTAAACGAAACAATAGATAAAAGGAAGCAGGGATTCCAATAAAAATGCACTAGCATAACATACAATTACATAGTACACAGAATAACTTTTAAAACTATTTGAGAACCACTAGAAAACACGTACATTTGTATTATGATTTGCACATTCTTTAAGCCAGAAGAAAGATAAAGTTTTTAATTGTAGCATACATACTTTTATTATAATGTTATAAATATACTCTGGAACACGGGATGTTGTAAAGACTCTTGTAGCAGAAAAGGTTTTGAAAATACGTATGTTAAGACAATGTCAGATAATGTGCGTTGGCAATTACATAAAAATACTTGAATAAACTTATGCAAATAGAAAACGGACATACGAAAGTATTTATTATATTATTTTCTGAAAATATTTACTATTTTGTAAACTTCTTTTCCTTCTTTTTTATTAGTTTAAACGTATTTATTTCAAACAAGAATGCATTTACACATGAAACATACAACAATTGCATACAAACAAGTTTGATTTGGATAAGAACGGAAGACTTCGTCTTATATAGTTCTTCTCCAAAAGGATTATATTAAGTTGCATGTTTTCAAGCGAACATTATTGGTTTGCTTATACATATAACAACAATGAAATTATTTTGATAAGGATATATAGTAGTTAATAGAGAAAAGAAGAAAAGATTGAGAAGAAATGTTTAAGATAGATACATGTATAAATTGACAGCGATAATTCAACAAAGTATAGTATAAACACTCTACATACATTTCGGAAGAGACTTAGTAAGAAAAAAGAAGTTCTAGAGTAGTTCTGTAGCAAAAAAACTATGTTTCGAATCGTTTGCTATCGATAATATATTTGTGTACTGCCTCAGCGATATTGGTATTAGTTTGATAATTCAGAATGCTATCTCCATATACGATCGTTTGGACAGAGGGGACGGAATAAATAGATATAGTGTTCAGAAGTTCTGCACGGATATTAATACAAAGCTGGCATTCAAGGAAATAATGAAATGGTGATTCTCTTTGACCGCATTGACATAGAGGCGATGCAACTACGTTACGCCTGAATAGATGTTCATTTAGCGCGCTACAATTAGTTCTAATGCGTGTGTGTAAAATTTGAGAGCGTCTCTTTCCATAGGAAAACAATGGATTTTGAATTGGTCGATCACTATTAATGTGTTTTTTTAAATGAACGAATCGATTCAGCATTTCTTATCTCTTCTGGAAGACAATTCCAATCGGATACTGTAGATGGTAGAAATGAAGGTGAATAAGATGCGGTTCGAGCATAAATGGACTGGAAATGAGACGCATTTCTAAGAGGGTATTGGCTAGATGCTCCGACTGTGTCAGGAAGAAGTGACTGTAAATAGTAAGGTGCTTCTCTAAACTGCATTTTGTACATTAATACTAACTTATGTTTTCGTCGTCTTTGACTGAGAGTTTCCCAACCTATCTCATTATAAAGATCTTCCAGTGACACTAATCGAGTACAACCAGTTGATATACGAGCTGCCTCTGTTTGAATTTTCTCTAATTCATCCTTTTCATATTGGGTACAATTGTCAAAAATAACATTTGAATACTCAAGTATTGGTCGTACGAATGCAAAATATATAGTTTCAAGAGATGTCTTATCAAGCATTGAATTGAGACGACGCATTATATTAATACGCTTCCATGCTTTTTCTTTAATGAACGTTATATGTTCATGCCAAGTACAGTCATTTGTCAAATATACTCCTAAATGTTTGTGGATATTTACTATAGGTATGTCCAACGTCCCCCATTGAAAGCGGAGGGTGATGCGCTTTATTAATTTTACGAGATATAAGCATTGATTCTGATTTGAAGGGATTAAAATGTAATAGCCATTGATCAGCCCATCGTGAAATTTTATCTATGTCTGATTGCAAAACAGCTGCAGTTTGATCCGGCGAGTTAACAATCATAAAGAGACTTGTATCATCGGCAAATAGGTTTATTTGGGTTTGTATATCAGCTACCATGTCATTGATGTAAACAAGAAATAGAAGGGGACCTAATATAGACCCCTGTGGAACACCAGCGCAAATTTCTTCAGGAGTTGATTCTGGTCCTGGTAGAATGACTTTCTGTTTACGATTAGAAATATAATTGGATATAAATACTAATAAATCTCCCCGAATGCCTGCTGCTTGAAGTTTGAACAAAAGACCCTCATGCCAAACTTTGTCAAATGCTTTACATATATCGAAAAATACAACTCTGACTTCAAGACCATTGTCTAGAGCTTTGCAAAATGTATCATAAATATAGGTTAACTGATTAACTGTCGAATCGCCAGGCATGAAGCCAGATTGAGTCCGTGTAAAGAAGGAATTAAAACGCAGGAAATTAAAAACATGTTTGTGGATTATTCGTTCAAAGACCTTTTCGATAGTATTAAGCAAGGATATAGGACGATAATTCGAAACAAGAGCTGGATCACCCTTTTTGAAGACCGGACACACGTTTGCAATTTTCCAGCATGAAGGTATTTTACGAGCAGAAAGACATGATCTGAACAGTTCACATAGGGGAGAGCTAAGTTGATACATTGCTTTCCTGAGGATACGATTATCGATTCCATCAGTTCCGGAAGCTTTTCCTACCTTTAAACATTTAATTGCGTCGATGACTCTTCCTGAGTAATATCAATTGAATTGAAGCTGTTATTGTTATCGGTGTAATGCGTAGGAAGATCATGATTTTGTACATCGATTGATGATTGATTTGCAAAACATGAATTAATGAGTTCAGCTTTGCATGTGTCATTTGCCTCAAACGTGTTCGAATGTTCATCGTATAGGGGTGGAATTTATTGATGTGTGTTTGTAGAAATGAAAGTGCGCAATGGTTTCCAATAGTCCTTAGCACATAGCTCAGAAGACTTCAATTCATTTGCCATATTCTTAAAGTAATCAAATTTAGAATTTCGTCTAAAATTTGACCAGTGCAGATCGGTAAATCACGTGGACGTGTACATATTTTTTTGTTTGGGATGCACGACTTCGCTTTTTTGTAAAATAGCATTAGTAATATTATCAGCATATAAATCAATATCATCACATTTTAAAAGATGCCATTGTGTATCAGTAAAAAGACTACGTAACCTATCGTAATCCCCAATATCATAACGCCAAATATGCCGATAAAAAGTTTTTGCTAAGGGTTTTTGGAATTTCAAAATTCCAAAGATAGGACAATGATACCTTATATTTTGGTCCAGAAAAGGTTCTCCAATTCCAGAAAATATGATATTGTTCTGGTTACTTGCAAAAATTAAGTCAATTATTGAAGATGTTTGCTGTGTGTGGTGAGTGGGCTCATGTATAAGTTGTGTATGGTTAAATTGTTGACAAAGGTTTTGATAATGATGCTGGTGTGAGGAGATTCAGGTTAAAGTCACCTGTAATAATAACATTGTTTATACATGTATCACAAGCTAACCCAAAAGATTCTTCAATTGCTCTCATATACGCTGAATCTGCACTTGGCGGCCTATACAATACTCAAAAAGGATTGATTTATTTTTGTTAAAAATAACTTCAATCCATATAAATTCAATATGATTCAATTCAAGATCACTTCTTCTTTTAAATCCAATATTTTCATTTACATATATTATAACACCTCCATGTGAATCAAGGGGGTGGTCTTTGCGGATTGGCAGATGGAATCCATTGAACATGATGTCACTAGATAATACTGAGTCATTTAACCAGGTTTCAGAAAATGCAATTATGTCAAACTCATGAAGACCAGTGTTAAGTATGTCTTATTTATGCACCAAGCTTTGGACATTGTAATGTACAAAAGATAAGCGATTCGTCGCTGAAAGATTAAAAGTAGGTGAAGAACTATCTGTATCTTTGTGTATTGATGATTCGGAAAATGGGGATCCTGGGTTTGGATGGATATCACCTGACTGTAACAAGATACAAGCAAACCAAAGAAGGGTTCCAACAAACTTGAAGCAATAAAGGAGCTTTATAAGAAGTTGAAAATCATCATATATGTGCGTTCCTAACAGGAAATGCCTTCGCGGGTGTTCCACAGTAGTTAATGCATTAATCGAATTATATACGCTAGTACGCAGAGAAATCAAACTTAATACATTTAGCCATATTTGGAAGACATACAATAGGTGAAGCAGTAGCGAAAATCTTACAGGCGTCCTGTATGTACTCATGACAGCGTTTCCAAACATGTGTTTACTCTTAAACATTATGAATTGTTCCAATAAGGACGAGATGAGACTGAAACGCTGACATAATTCGTTTCATAATACAACCCGTAAAGCCATATAATGGTACGCATATTTCTGCTGTTTGGTAACAACGTTTGCAACAGAACTGGAAATGAGGAAGTGATAGATCACAGAGGAGAAAGGAAAAGAGAGCAGGGAAGAGGCATAGGGTGAAGCAAAATGTTATGTTTGAAGAAAACATATTGTCAAATAAAAAATTAGAAGTAGTGCTGGGAGTATTATTAGTCTAAACACTTTCATTTACCTAGATTAAGTAAATTGAACATGGACAGTAATCTGTTTGGACAGTAATCTAACTTTTAAGATTAAACTTATACTGGTACAATAAAGTTAGCACAAAGTGGTAGAGCGAGTCTGATAATAATGGTTACTTCAAATTTGGATGAAATCTACATTTTGAAGTAAACAAGAATAATAAAAAGTCAGTCTTGATTAGGTAAAAACAATGCAAATGAGTAAATATAAAGGGAATGTTGCAATATAGGCTTACATATCCTTAGTGTATATCTTACAAATATCAAATCGCATACATTTGATAGATAACCATCATAACACAATATTATTAATTGGCAAGCAACATTTACACTTGTTCACATACATATATATATACAATCTTACACATTTAGATAAAGTAAATTGAACATAGAAAGTAATCTGTTGGACAGTAATCTTGCTTTTAAGATTCAACTTATACTGGTACAATAACGTTTAACGATTTTTTAAGGACAGCACGAAGTGGTTGAGCAAGTATGATAATAAGAGTTACTTCAAATTTGGATGTAATATACTTTTTGAAGTAGAAAAGAAACATATAAATTCAGTATTGATTAAGTAAACGGCACGAAGTGGTTGAGCGAATATGATAATAAAGGGTAACTTCAAATTTGGATGTAATCTACTGTTTGAAGTTAAAAAATAATAATAGAAATTCAGTCTTGATAAAGTAAACAATACACATAAATAAATATAATGGGAATGTTGCAGTTTAGGTTATACTTTTCCTAAGTGTATATTTTACAAATATCAAATCGCATACATTTTATAGATATCCATCATAACACAGTACTATTAAATGACAAGCGACATTAACACTAGTTCACATACATATAAAAATACAATCATTTACACCCATATACATATATATGTTACAATATAGTTTCTTCATGTCCTTAGTGTATATTTTACAAATATCAAATCGCATACATTTTGTAGATAACCAGCATAACACAATACTATTAAATGTCCAGTGACTTTTTCACTAGTTTCTCATACATATAAACATGTTTTTCATGTTTTTCATGTGTGTGTATACATACATATATGCATATACATACATACACACATACATACACACACATACATATAAACACATATACATAGACATACACACACATATACATACACATATCTATACACACACACACACACACACACACACACACACGCACGCACGCACGCACGCACGCACGCACGCACGCACGCACGCACGCACGCACGCACGCACGCACACACACACACACACACACACACACACACACACACACACACACACACACACACACACACACTCACACACACACACACACACACACACACACAAACACACACACCCTCACACACACACACACACATATACATATTTATACATATTCGTACACACACTCACACACACACACGTACATATACACATATATACATAAACACACATACACACATCTACATATATATACATATGCTAATCATTATATAAAATCAATAGCTAATGACTACCACGCTTAATATCTTTTCAGTTAGCTGCACACAATCAAGTAGGCATCAGTATAAGAGCCTATGCAATCATAGGCTTTTAAGATGCAATGCTGCCTTGTGTTCAACCGAATATTTATGTGTACAGCTTCTGTATACAATATAATGAACACGTTTATGTGACCCTAATGTACAAAAACGAAACATTAGAGGGACAAAGTGTACAAAAGAGACACCAGTTTAATGGATTTTATCTTTGTCAAATAAAACAAAAATAAATATTCCTGAATGGGTCAACAAAATTATATCATAGTTTAATTTATGAACAGAAATATATAACTGCGCTTAATTTTTAAGATGTAAGCTGTCTGATCCTTTTCGGTCAATTTTTTTTATATCCTGTACAATTACAACGATGTTAACTATATTCGTGTATGTTATTGTTTTCAATTATGAGATCATGTGTACTTATTATACATAGTGTTTACAAAGTGGGTTTTGATTAAGGTGTATATACAATAATATCATGAACAGAGTATACACAACGATATGTAGATATGCAAACTGATGTGTTTGCTTATTCACGTGTTAAGTTTTTGCACATGTAAAGGTTGATCCCACTCACAAGATCCTCGTGCAACGCAAAGTGACTGCGCTAGATAAAATGTAAACTGATCAAAAAAGAAAAGGAGGGCGTTTCGTGACTAATTTCTCAATTTGTACATGTCCAAATCTGATTCAGAGCTGATTCTTTTGATTTTTGATATGCCGTTTTCTGTTATTTTTATCAGAATGTTCCATCAGCAGACCAAGCACCATCGATTTTCTTTGATTTAGCAAGACCGCGAGCAATATACAGCAGCTGTGCACGATATTGAGTTAAATCTTCATTAATGAACACACGATCATATTCATCGCTCGTTTTAAGGTCCCGTCGAAGGGAGTATAATTTCTGCCGGGCACGATAGCTGATAAACTTTACTATGATTGGTCGTGTTTTATTTACTGCAGGTTTCCATGTTCTGTGCGAACGATCAATTTCTCCTATGGCAACATCAGCTCCCAAGGATTTGCACAAGTTTAGAACAAGAGTGTCCATATTCTCACGAGCTTGATTGCCTTGATTGCCTTCAGGAATGCCAAATATACGCACGCTGTTTCGTCTGCTGTATTGTTCGCTGGCATCTTGCGAATTTTCAATGTCTACCATACGATCACGCAGCATGCTGTTCTCACTTCGAAGTGTTTGGTTTTCGCTTTCCAAGATGTCAATCCGTTTCGTGAGTCCATCAACCACACCAGTTATAATAGACTCAACCATCCTTTTCATTTCGACAGCCAATGACTTTTGGATGGAATCCTGTACTGTTTGGGAAATAGCCATCAAGGTGTCTTTATCGAGAACGACATTGTCAACATTTTCATTGCCAGCCATGCTTTCAACTGTATAGTTAAATTCGCAATTGGAATCGTTTAACATGCGATTTTTCTTCTGTTCACCGCCTTGTTCAGGAGTTGACAAGAGGGAAATAGTCCTCTTTGTCTTAATTGTAATATTTGGAGTTGAGGTTTCAAAACTCATGTTTGGTATGACTATTTTAACTATGGAAAGTAAAGATCGTATTACCGATGTGCGTGACGTTAGTAACAGTACATAAAGTTGCACATTTATCACGTAAAAGTGGTCCGCTTAGATTTTGCTTCTAAAAAAAGATCATAACAAAGAATATCGACTCACAATTTTCATTCGTGAATAACATCCAAACTTCCAACGTTTTAACAACAGTTTCCCACTAGATCATTGTAAGTATCTTTATGTCACACACACATCCCAGCACTACTTTCGAAAGAAAGTCAAAATAGTAGGAAAAAGTGAAATAAACACAGACGAAATTTTAAAGCGACCAATATGTCCGCCACCGGAAGCGGTTCCATTCTTTTTTATTACGATGTATATACATGTAGTTATATTTTCGTGTATCGAATGTATAACATGGGACCTTTGATTTGAGAATTTGCACATTATGACAGTGTATAGAAACTTCAAATTGATATTACTAAAAACATACAGCGTCATACCTTAGACATGACGAAAAACGGGCATACGTGTTTTTTTCCAAACAGAACCAGATTGAATATCCACAGTATTGCGTGTGCGCGTGTTGAGTGTTATTAATGGCACTTGTTCACATTTAAGTTTTTTCCCAAATAATTGTTATATATTCAAAGACGAATGTATGCATTATGTTTAAACAAGCCAAATAACGCTCAAGCATTAGAAAAATGCTTAAAATAATGGTTCATTAACAGATTTATCATCACAGAAATCAGTAAAATAATAAAGCATTCGTAACGCTTTTCCTTAACTATTTGGAAAATACGTCGACTAATAACATGCACCGCATAAATTTCACGGCTAGGTGGCGCAGTGGTATCGATTAGGCTTTTGCTTCCAGAGGACCCGCGGGCGGCAATATTTTATTCATTTCTTTCTTACTATTAAAATTAGTTAAAACTATTTGAACAAGTCAAGTCAAGTCAATTTTATTGGCAAATACATTTGTACATAGCCAAACAACATACATAATACATGTAATGTAATGACGGTGTGAATAAATGCATATACAACAATTGTGATGAAAAGTATGGTGTATATGATGGACATGAAATATGATTAATGGTTGTGCGAATGTTGACAAAAACACAAAACAACAATAAACATTTTACATTTATACCTACCTTATACTAATTGTGACTAGATCTTAAATTAAATGCCATTCTAGTAAATTTAGCCAAGTTAATTAATGTTTTTTTATTCGTAGTAGACATCAGTTGCTAAAATTTTATAATAGAAGACCAGCGTAGATAATATTTAGGTAACAATAGTTTTCTTAAATCTCTATACAATGGACAAATTAACAAAAAATGGTATTCATTCTCAATTACACCCATATTACATCTTGTACATACTCGTTCATTTCTGGAATATTTCTATATCTACCTTCTTCAATGAATAGTGAGTGTGCAGTACAGCGAAGTCTAGTTCTGAACATTACAGATGTGTTACTCAACATATTGACTTACATTTTGTTATCCAAAGATCTGTGAACAAGTCCCTTTAATATGGTCGAGATGTGTTAAGGTCGTCAACGTAAAAAAGTATATTAAAAACGAGCAATTCTATTTAAAACATTGGGCGATTTGTAACATGAAAGTGACAAAACGTAACTAGTAACAAATATGCATTTTTCATTAAATGGTTTGTTTTTATCTCACCTAAAATGCGTCGTAAAAATATTTATTGCATTGTAAACAGTTAAACTTTTGTAAAATCAGTTCCGCAGCTCTAATCGAATAATCGGAATTATGTTTTTCATTAAATATACTTGCTTATAAGCTGAATATGAATCTTTATTGATAATTTCTCAGAAGCTCTTTTATTGTCGAATAAATAACACTAATGAATGTTTATTTTTTGCATTCTCAAAATCTGCATAAAGCCAATGTGGTCAAATGTTTGTTTCAACTAACATCTCCGAAAAATTGGGTGGGTATGTCGGAACAAGTTATTTTTACATTCATAATCAGGATTTTCAATTACAAAAGTGTTCCTAATATCTTATTAACACGTATATCTTTATATTCAAAAGTTAATTGTGCGTATAGTATCGCATGAAGAAAGTGATCCACAACTAAGCCAGCTAAAAAGCTGTGTCCAGTCAGTGGAAACAAACACCGTTTAATTAAAGCCTTATACATTTTCTATTTAATCCTGATAGATTGGATTTTTATTCAGTATATAAGAGTTGCTTAATTGTTGGAATAATTATTCAAGCATATATATTAGCACTATACTTATTCTCCATAATTTTTAGCTATAACTGTTTTAATAATATATAGTTTCGTGATTTGGATTTGATAATCCAAATACAAGTCACACACCAACGTTGTAATAATCATTCCTTACAAGTTATGAAACTTGTATGAACACGTTTTAAAATAAATGATTTAGTATTAATTAATTTAAAGTTTTTTTTTGCAGATGTTGGCATGCATTGAAGTTTGTCATTAAATGCTTTATATCGATAAATGTAAACATTGGATGTACAAAAAACGCAAGTTAAAAAAAAAATATAAAAAATTAACAAAGAAAAGTATTAACCCTCAACTGGGCTCGAACCACTGACCCCTGGAGCTTAAGTATATCGCGCTTAGACCACTCGGCCATCCGTGCTCATACAATGAAAGATGTATTTTATACTTTATATAAGCAACCCTCCTACTATCACAAAATATATCGACAACAACAGAACTCCCAAAATTATTAAATCGTTTCGCGTTGCAACGCTTTGTAATTTTTCGATTTTTAAATCGTCAGAAGATGCATATATAATATATTTTAGAGCATGGCAAATGTTAAGTATTACTGTTTCCTCACCCATATTATCCCTACAACGAACATTTGCGAATCTGAAACTTTTTTTTTAATTTTGTCAATTTACCACAACGTGAAAAGGCCCCTATAAAGTATAGTATGCGCTGTAAAATAAATAATGAAAGATCTATTAACAAATACGATGACTTCATTACAAGTAGTATTAATTGATAATTCATGCTTTAAATTCGATAAATGTAAACATTAGAACTAAATAGCGCCAGTCATAACTGGATTCGAACCACTGACTTGGTCAGGTTTTTAAATCTTCAACAGATGCATATAATGGATATTTTAGAGTATGGTAAGTGTTCGTTATTTCAGTTTCCTCGCAAATGTCATAAATACAACAAAAATTGCAAATATATATTTTATTTTATTTTATTTACCAAAAAGTGAAAAGGTCCCTTTCAGAGAAACAAGTTTGAAGGTCAACTTTTTAAATTATTATATTGTTGAATTTAGCCTAGGACGCGTTGCGTAAGATTTATTCTCCTCACAAATTCGAGTTACCTCAGTCAGCGAATGTTGAACCCAGCATAACGAGATAGGTTTACATTACCTGCACCTTCGTTTATTTATGTCCATGTAACATCTCCTGAAAGTTCGTATATGAATTATAATGCAATTAAACGATGCCTTCTTTTTCACAACACGTGTATACATGTAGTTCGAATAAATATGAATTGTTTATATTATTCTTGTAATTACATAGTAAAAATAAAATGTCTGCATTAAGCTTAAGTAAGATTCAGAAGGGGTCTGTAGTTTTCAAACATGAACTGGATTGCTTATTCATAAGCGCGTACATGCATCGTATTGGCAATTCATTTTGCTGAGATTTGTTTATATCGTTAACATGAAAAAAGCTCGATAAAAAGCAACAATGTTATTTTAAACATTGAAAGAGCTGTAACATCAAAGAGAAGAATTAAGTGTTGCAATCAATCAACATTTTTTTCTCATTTTAGGGCTATTTTGAACCAGCACTTGCATCATGATTTTAAACATTATTGCTACCTCATTACAGGTTAGGTTTCAACATAATTATGTGAACTTGGCTAAGATATTTAATAGGAATTAGAAAAATGATCTTTGCAATAGTATATTGATAAAATAAAATTAGTGAGAGGCATACACGATTACTCGAATAATAATAATAAATTGCACGTTCTATTACTAGGAAATCCTACAGCTATTCACACAGTCTTCCTAGCAAACACACTCTCCAATTTGTTTAATTTAATAAATTATTTTAATAATCTACCGGTATAATTGAGATCCTTATGTCAAAGGTCAATATCCAGGAAGTTCTAATGAAATTTCAAAATTTCGACGGTAAGAGGAATTCAAAAATAACCTTTCCTAGTGAATAAACTGCCTATCGGATCGTTTAAGTCCTTTCACGTATTTGGAAGCCTAGGTCAAGCGGCCCACAGTAAATACTAAACATTGTGTAAAACAGGAGACTTACCAATTATTCGTGACAAATAATAAGCACACACTTAAAATGTTTACATCAAGAGTTTTTTTTCAACAAATTTATAATGACATAATATTGAGTATATCTTTGCAAAATATTGATTGAATTGCGTTTATAATAACAATCTTACTTGAAATGTTCATCATATGCAGTTGCAGCTGGCAATGCATACTTCTTTAAAATCTAAACAAAAACAGCACGGTGAAAGAGTTTATGTTTGTTATCCATGAATTAAGTCAATAATGAAACAATCATAATACTTAATATACACTTAAAATAAAGTAGTTAAGTACACCTTAGTCGATGAATGGATACCCCTATGTGTTTAACTCGTACAAACAAAAACTATCAAAGACTTCACATGTAAAACTACTCGGATAATACTGGCAGTAGGGGAAAATACTAAGAATCATAGCACTATAGTGCGGCGATAAATAACTAAAATGACTTTCAAAGTCTAATACAGTTTGATCTTTTAAGAACATAAACGATCACAATAATAGACAGCTAATGATGCACCCGCCACAAATGACCCACTTAGATGAAAAATACACTACCTTGTAATATATCCGATTTCCCAATTGTCTACACGGATGTTGATCATAATGAGGATCGCCCATCAAACGTTGAAGATATGAAACTCTATTGTAGCTTTTGTTAATGTTAATGGTTTTCCTTAGGTCGAACACATACGCACGCTTTGCAAACATACACGTCCGGTAGGGATGCTTGTCGAGTATATAACTTCTGAAGTGATATACCAAAGCTACACCATATGACTATTGCTCGTAGACATCGAATCTTTTTGATTATCAGAAACAAAGAAGATATTGCCATGATTTATACGAATTTCTCATAGATTTCAACAACGCGAAGTTCTAAATATTTTTTTTTGTGTTGAATCATTTGTCATTTTTTAAATCAGCTAAAATATTTTAATGTTTACCTAATGGGCATAATTTGAAAACTCCACGTGCGTATGTAATTTCCTGCAATAATTGAAAGATAAATTGCATTTGCAACCACTACCAATTTAATTAATCATTTCTTTCAATAAAATGCAGTATCAAAAATATATTGTACGGAAATGAATCTGATGTTGCCATTAAAAAAACAATAACGTTGTATGGGATACCACGTTAATAATACAGCCGTAAATGTTACAACAACTGAACATTATGTGTTGTTATCAGAGTGTTACACTTCGTTATGTTTGTGTACTTTTATCATTACTTCTTTTATTCTTGAAATATAGTACCCAGTCTGGTGTTCTTAATTGAAGACGTTACAGACTTTGGTGTATTTCTTTACATTTTTTAATGATTTTACATAGGGAGCACGTGCAAGAGTTAATGTATATTTTATGTGTTTGGACTGTTTTAGACGGGTTTTGGTTTTAAATTATTTCTGATATAACACAAATAGAACAATAACGGTGGTTGACTTGTTTTCATTGTATAATAGATTCTTTAAATTATTTTAATACTATGAGGAAGTGCAAAATGTTATATTTGTTTGTGTTGCGCTTTTGATATTAGATTTGTGTGACATGGACATTTGGTGAATTATTTTTAAAATACAGAGTATTGTAGCTGCTTGAAATATGCAGTTGCAGATATATTTTATAATATTCCATAACTTCAAATTTTTAACTGTTAGTGCTCATCAGTCAAAACTTCATCCTTGGCGACCCATTATGCTGTCCCAAAGGATGAAGAGGGCATGAACTTGAGATCATGCTATTAAAGAATCGAAACTCCAAGAAAGATAAACCTTATCTTCACTACGTGAATCATTTGTGTATGGAAAAATTACCAAATCGTCTAAAAATTATCAAAAGAGGCATTAAAGAAAAGCCAAAGTGACTTCAATAAGTGCAAGGTAAGCACCGCAATTATAATAGATGCACGTTTGCTCTCGCACTCGTACTGTTATACAGAAATATAACATGCTTATGATATTGCACTCGATAGACCTTATTATCACTACGTGAATCATTTTTGTATGGCAAGTGCCCAAATCGTCTGGCAATTAGCAAAAGAGGCATGAAAGAAGAACCGAAGTGACTTCAATAAGTGCAAGGTAAGCACCGCAATTATAATAGATGCACGTTTGCTCTCGCACTCGTACTGTTATACAGAAATAAAACATGCTGATGATATTACACACGGTAGCTGAATCAAGTGCTATTTTACAAGCTCTGATAGAAACAGCACAGCATCACATAAACGGTACATCCTCATCAATCAATGTTGTGTAAACGAACGTAAAAAGAATAACAGGAAGAAGGGATTCAAATAAAAACGCACTTACATAACATACATGTACATAGTACACAGAATTACATTAATAACTATATAACTGAGAACCACTAGAAAACACGTACACCGAGTAACAGTTGAATTATCACTGGCTTAGCCATTTAGCCAGAAGAAAGATACTAGTAAACGTTTAATTGTATTATTCAGACTTAAATTATAATGTAATAAAAATAATCTGGAATATGGACTCATGTTTTAAGGACTCCTGCAGCAGAAAAGGATTTGAAAATACGTATGTAAAAACAATGTTAGCTAATGCGCGTTGGCAACTAAAATCAAAGCGCTGCAGGCACTGAAGTTGTTCGCTATTGCATAATCTTAGACGCAACTCAGTTTTCAAAATTATTTTATAGCTTTTTAAATCGCAAGTTTGAAATAAACACAACCCATTCAAATTAATCCTCATATTTTTGTTATAGAGATAACAGACACAATAAAAACAATATGTCTCTTTTTTAGCAATTGGTTGCTGCACTGGCAACCATCTTTAGAATTTGTGTTGCCTTGCTTGCTAAAGAATAACAAACCTAGAACCATGTACATGTTGTGTTATTGGCGTCGCACTGAAGTGCGGCGACTCGTATGTAATACGTTTTTTCGCGTATGGGAGGAGAAGTTATTTTACGGATCAATGTATATATTTTTGTTGTCAGAATATCTTGCATAGTGGGGATTTTTTTGTGTAAATTGGTGTAAATAAGTACTGCATTTGTGCCTATTACATTTACTACAACATTTATTGCCAATAATGCAAAGGTAATTCATTTAATTGATAACTGATCACAGGAACTGGGAAATAATAAAAGATCACAGGGACTGAGCAAATACGCGAACCGGTCAAACTTTCTGGTTTTGTATAAAAACAAAACATAATCAAAATATATTTATTTTGTGGTTTTTCTAACAATCGCGCAGACTTTTGCTGTTCGAGTTTTGGTTAGCGCGTATTTTCTTCAATTTTACAAAACGACAGCGATTACACAGCGTATTGCTTTATTGATAACCGTTACACTACAGTCACTTATTAATATCTTAGTTAGAAGGTGATTTTTCAAGCGGTTCCGCAGTGTTGTGGTTACACGCTCGCTTCACATGTAAGATGCCCAAGGTTCGAGCCCCAGTAGAATCAAATTATTTTATTTGTGTTCTATGTTAACTTTTTGTTTTGATGTAGATATTTTAGTTTAAATAGATATGCTGTTTTATTGTAACCATTTTTTGTTTTTATAATGCCCATGAAAAATATGTTTGAGAGGGTGGGGGGTTCGTAATCACATTAAAACTTTTACAGTGTTTTCATATCAATGAATACTCAACCCCTATCGTAAATGAGCAACGTAAGAATAAGTTCAGAATCATCTCCCCTTGAAGTTGAGAAAAATATGAAATTACGCTTACAAGATGAAGCAGATTTTTTAAAACCTACACAGTTCTGTTCCATTAATGAAAACTACACACGGATGCAAGTAATAAAAGGAAACCAATGTAAATAAAATGAGCTATGAAATATTTGGGGGTTACAACACAAAATCATAGATAATAGTTATTTGGGGTTATAACACAACATCATAGATAATGGTTATTTGGGAGTTATAACACAAAATCATAGATAATGGTTATACCAGTATCTTTTTCTATTTTGTTTACACTTATCGGCCAATATATTAATATTTACAGTAGAAAAAAATCGTTCCATGTAACTTCATTGAGTGCCTTTTACACAGAAATTCCCGACGCCCTTTGATTCTTTGCATAAATACTTATCTTGTGTGTATCTAATACTTTATCTATTTTCTTTAAATGATTGAGCAACAATTTTGCCGACATGACAGACTTTTAAAGCAGTATGTCTTGTTGTCAGCCGGAATTGAATCACTTCCTAGGCCTAATTGATCCACAGTCGCCAATTTGTATTCTATGTTTTATTGGATTGAGTTGTTCAAGCTTTGAACAAGCTAGTAGCCCTGCTTTCTAGCCCAATTGTTACCAGCTTTTGAAATTGAGTTTCCTGGGCTTCAATCTACTGGCCGCAGGCTAACACACAACCACTAAACCTGCAAGTTATTCACGATGTAAGATCTCACAGTGTATTGAACTCATTCAATTTGCAAGTATGAAGATATTAAAGGGACCTTTTCACGTTTTGGCAAAATGACAAAATTAAACGAATTAATAATTTTGAGAGATCTGTTGTTGTCGTTATATTTGTTCATACTACAATGGTTGTTTATACATATACAGTATAAAATACATCGCTCATGGTATGAGCAAGGATGGCCGAGTGGTCTAAACGATAGACTTTTATTCCAGAGGTCAGTGGTTCGAGCCCAGTATGGGTAACTTTTTTGTTTGTTTAATTGTATTCTTGTTTTTTTTTTATTATGGAGCTTTTTAGATCCAATGTTTAAATTTATCAATATTAAGCATTTAATGACAAACTGTGAAAAGGTCCCTTTTAGATGTTTACTAAAAACGCGACAAGATAAAAATTAAGAACTCATTTGATGTTTATTTGATTAAAAAATGATTTTGTTTATTTGCCTGGTCAGGGAGGTTATTATCGCTTTTATCTTTTTTTCAAATCATTAATAAAAAAGATAATTTAAGCTTCATTTTGGGAAAACAGGGCTTAATGCATATGCATTAATTGTCATCCCATTACCAGATACTCTCTTTAAACGAAAAACACCATAAAATTAGACAGTGTCGTCTTTGATAAGCGTGTGCGCATTGCACAGGCTAATCAGTGTGCACAGGCTAATCTTATTTGACATGCATTAGGCCCCTTTTCCCTGAAAGCAGCCAATACGTACATATTTTAATGATAAACTGGCCAATGTCATCGCACAAGCTGTTAAACTCTAGACTAGCCAATGTCTTTTAACAAGCTGTTAAACACTATTGCTTACATACACACACTCGATATCTGCAGTGTACCAGTGGTTAACTATAAACAGGCAGATGCGGTGGTTATCGTTCCTAGCGTTGTAGATCAGACGCTCCTAGCATTCGTCGTCTTCATAATTTTACTGCAGATAGTGCAGGCCTACCAGTGATGTCGCTCATGCAAAGCGTGCGCTCCAATACAACGACGCTCTGCCCAGCGTGGTTAACAGAAGACTGATTTGCAAAACTCGCTCTACATTAGTTGTTCGCTAGCGCGACCAACTAAAAACTGAACGATTGACCCTTCTGTACAAGAAAGCATCTGCCTCTTATTATAGTACCCGCGGTAGCTGTCATTTTTAAGAACGATAGTGGAATCTGAAGTAATTCAAACTGCGTTTCACAGCATGTGGAAATGTAGCTTCTTCGTAATGCAACAGATGATGTTTTCAATGAGCATTAATTTTGTTCCTAAGAAGTAAAGAATACCCAAAATCAATGTGTGTACCTGTATAGCAATAATTTTGTTCCTAAGAAGTAAAGAATACCCAAAATCAATGTGTGTACCTGTATAGCATTAATTTTGTTCCTTAGAAGTAAAGAATACCCCAAATCAATGTGTGTACCTGTATATAAGAGCATGTATGTACTTTACATTAATTAATTTGTTATTATCGTTATATTGTCCATCATCAACGTTCATTTCTCCTGGCAACCAGCAGTAAGTTCGCAAAGTTAGCCAGAAGTCAGTAATTGTACCGTTCGATATTAACAATCGTTCGTCACACAGGTGGTTAGCGTGTGGCTATGATATTAATTAGTGAAAACATCATTTTGAATGATAAATAATCAAATTATGACGAACAATAAACTTTTCTGGAAAAAAATCACTATCAAATATATATACAACAAGGTATCTAACTCAAAATCACCCGAAAACGGGGTGCATCGCTTTGAACAGCCATATCTTCATCAATTGTGCAGAGATTTTCTTAATCTTGGTCTTATTCAACGCAGAAATGAATTTCCTTTCTAGAAATGTATATATCCGGCTGGGTCAAATTTTAAGAAATAACACGATACACAATTCGCGTAACCTACTTGACACCGATCAGACAGGATTTATGAATGAACTCTTCAGTTGTAAAGACAAACCTTCGCATTGGACCAATTAAATCACGTGTGTGTTTAAAATGTCGGTTAGTTGAAATGTCTGTAAAGGAAGGTTTCAAACGGCGCTTGACAGTTTTGATGCATAATGCAACGGCAAGCACGGTACGAATGTTTTTTCATACGTTTTATGGAATTATGGTATCGAGGTCCGTGAACTTTGCAGGGAAAATGCCCTTTACTCCGTGATAATTTCATTCATTTATCCTGTCTGATCGATGTTAAGTAGGCCACGCGAGTTGTGTATCGTGTTATCAATTAAAAGTTGACCCAGCATTTGTAAAAATATTGCAAGACATGTAGATTTCCAGAAAGGAAATTCATTTCTACGTCGAATAAGACCGAGATCGTGAGAATTGCTTCACAATCGATGAAGTAATGGCTGTTCAAAGCGATGCACCCCGTTTTCGCGTGATTTTGAGTTGGATACCGTGTTATATATATATATATATATATATATATATATATATATATATATATATATATATATATATATATATATATATATATATATATATATATATATATATATTTGATAGTTAAATATTTTTTTCAGAAAAGTTGATGGTTCGTTATAATAGGATTATTTATCATTCAAAATGATGCTTTCACTAATTAATATCATAGCCACACGCTAATCACATGTGGTTCGTAACACATAAATCACCATATATTTTGCTCACACTATTATTTATTATGTGTTTTCAAGCGGAATGTACAATTGCATTGCTGACAGAAAAGTCCATATAAGTAAAAAATATGTCTGTATTGTTTCACTCAGGGAACATGTATGAAAATCGTAATATTTTCCCAAAAGTATACCGGTCTACCAGTAGCAGTTACTTTTCCTGACAACGGAACTTTGAGTAAAATATGTATAAACATTGTTTTTACCATATGTCCAGATGTTGTTATGCACATATTTTGTCGACATCAATATATACTAAACGTACAACATTTAAGACTGTTTATGGCTGTTTATTTATTGTACTTTAAATAAAATATTGCCATAAAATACAAACAATGTGTTGTTTTCGGCATACGATTTAATATTATTCTTTAGTCGTGGATGAAGAAAAATAATAATTTTTGACTCGTGCCTATGCCACTTGTAAACTTTCGATTCGTAGAACTTATTTTCATGCTATCCAGATACTTATTTCTCGGTCACCTAAGTTAGTTTGCTGCTTACTTAGGCAAAGGTTATAACGCATATTAATGTTCAGGTTAACAGGTCAAGGAAAAAGGTATAGAGGGGCTGTAACAAGAAATCAACCACATATTCTGTTTACAGAGATGAATGAAATGTTTTAATAGTGTGTGGCACGGTTAAACTCGAATAAGCAGAACCATTTTACTTAATATATTAACGGGTGTTTGAAAAGTATTTGTATTTGTTCTTTTGTCAGTTCTTTGAACTTCTCAATGATCCGTGATATTACTTCTGGGAGTGCAAAATGGATAAACAGACGAATGCTTAAACGATTGGTTTTCAATAATCATACAAATTTGGATGTCACTTTCCTAAACACGTAATTAACAAGATACAAAATGATTTCTGAAAAGATAAATTGAACTTATTTGTTACGTTATGTAAAAAAGAACCATTTAAAACAGGCTTTTGCTTTCAAATTCATTATTTCATAACCCAGACATAACCATTGGTAACAAAAGAGTATTTATTTAAATATTGGTTTGAAAAAGGCGTTAATTTTGTTGGTAACTTGAGGCAAACGCTGAACATTTAACCTTTTACAGTTATGATTATGTTAGCAAAGTATTTAACTTCAATCCATACTACTTTTTTCATAGGAATTATAAACGCAGTAAAAAGATACATGAAGCGCAAAAGCTATTATGACACGTGTCTGTTATAACCACAAGCCATCAAAGTTAACACAAAGGTTACATAACTTATGTATGAAATAATTACCAAATAATTGTCTACGCAAGTGTGCATACAAAATAGCAGAATAATTTGACTATCTTGAAACAAAAGCATTGCGACATGTTTTGGTATGCCTTTTTGATATTACACGGGATGCCAATTTGCAATGGTTTCAATAGAGAATTATACATACAATGTAGGTTCACACTCCTTATTTATAAGTGGATATGCCATCTCAGCCAACTTCAATTTTTGTCAAACTGAATCTGAAACATTTCAACTTTTATTTTGGTAATGTCAGCATTTCAATAAATAATCAAAGCGCTGAAGGCACTGAATTTGTTCGCTGTTGTATAATCTTAGACGCAACTCAGCTGTCAAAATTATGTTATAGCTTTTTATATTGCAAGTTTGAAATTATCACAACCCATTCAAATTTATAAAGAGTGTGTCTTAAAACGCAGGTCGAGATGTGTGGTGTTTTTTCCCAAATCATTGATACAGCTAATCAGTGTGCACAGGCTAATCTTATTTGACATGAATTAAACACCAGAGAAGCAGTATAAAAGGGCCACAAACTCTCAAAATGTCTACTTTTCAGTTGTACACTTGTGTGTAAACAGCAGAAAAAAAATGATTATTTTCATAATATTTAAGTTTGTGGTTAATATTTTCCAATGAAATTTGGCATACATATACTTTAGTATACAAACAATATGTATGTGTAATTTGGTGGTTGAAAGTTATATAGTTATTGACTTACAGAAACAACTTGTTGTTGTCTGTTTGAAATTAAAATTTCCCTGTAAATGCTAAGCACCGCCCACTTGAAAGGTTATGAACTTCCTTCAGCCAGTAGCTAGCGAATGACTCAAATCAAGTTTACATGTAAATACAGATTCAACAGTATACCAAATGCTGTCTGCTCAAACACGTGTTTATATTTATAAACACTCTAATGTTAGAAGCAAATCGCTGGCAGATAAACCCAGCCTACTAGTTAATGTTGGTTAATATTTTACCACCGCAAAATCAAGCAAGTGAGATCCGGCTTTTATGCCCCGTTTTCCCTGAAAGCAGCCAAAATGTACAGATTTCAATGATAAACACTAGACTGGCCAACGTTGTCTTACTACAAGTTGTTAAATACACTCATGTACTGTATCAGTGAGAACAGGTAGATGCGGTGATTAAAGCAGACTCTTTTAGCATTATCGTCTGCTAAAGTTTACTGGAGTTATCCACACAGGCAGTGTAGGACAAAAGTTCCAAAGAGCTTAAAATGATACATAGTAATTTTAAGATAAACGCCGATAAGATTATTACAAGTGCCACGACGCTGTGCAATGGAACAAACGTTTAAATGCGCTCTATTCAAAGCTTAACCGTCCCGTTAGGTAATCTTGAGCCCAGATCCTATATATATCACACTAATTTGATTTTAGTATGCATCTCATTCAATTTAATGTTTTACATTCGGAACATTGTTATATTCCGCTTTTATACTATGGAAAATTTCAAACTGTAAAATTTTAATGTCTCTTTTTTCATTTCCTGTTTTATTGTATTTTCGATTTTCTATATACAAAAAGATATGGTAAAAACTAAGTTAATTATAAATGAATCCATCTTGTATGTGTTGCATATGTTTAAACTGTCATAAAATGTTATATATAGCCACGTTCTGTTTGTTTTACACAAATAATACACATTAATGTACATAATGACACTATTAGGTTGGTATCAAAGAAACAATATTGCTTTCTCGTTCACATCACAGTTCGACAAAAGTTTAGGAATACAAACCTACCGTCCGATTAAGGTATTCAGCATGAAATGTATACTTGCAGTTAAAGTGCAATTATCATTTATATCGATGATGATATGAAAACTAATCTGATACAAAAACATAAAGGGTGGAAGTAGAATCAGGTGTTTCTTGATAAGCAATCTTATGTTTAACATAAGGAGTAGAAACACCTGTTGCCATGAATGTTTCCTTGTTTACCTGTGTGTCTGATTATCACCCACGTTATGATAATCCAGCACTTACAAGCTGATATACAAGAAGACCCAGTTATGGACAAAACACATGTTAATTGGAGGTCAAGTTTACTCGGTGAACGGATTTTTTGTTTTATCTTTTGAATCCTGGGTAAATGTAAATCATCGAATTGAAGAATTAAATCGTATATTCTTTTTTAATACATTACATACATGTTGTATAAATGCCCGATAAAAAGAGACGGATTTGAAAATTGTGTTATTTCAAAACTGCAAGAAGACGAATTATTATATTCATCTTTCCCACTATATACACGTTTCATCAAAAAACAAAATAACAGATCTACCTTCATTGAGACCAAATACGATTGAAAATGGAAGGATTGCTTCTTAACATACGAATCAAATACATTTCATAAGCATGTCTATCTGGTGTTTGTGTTCAAACGTGAGTTTAACCATATTTTTACAAATATAATTCAATGTTCAAACGCAAATGTGTCAACGCATTTTAACTGATGACATGTCGATTTATCTGTTTAAAAATACTAGCATTTGTCGATGGCAGCCGGCATTTATAAACATACCCATTTAAACCCAAGGACATGTAGTATTTGTATTGCAAAACTCATGAACCGATATAAATCGCCATTTTATGAGTTAAACTAAATACATCGTATAATAGCACCTTGTATTTACCAGGCACATGTTTAATCATATTGTTTGTGTTAAAATTCAAAGAAAGTGGATTTCGTAATGGGTATACTATAAAATCATCACCACATTTCCATAAAAAAGCGGTATAAACCGATATTGTTGGTGTACATTGCATCCCTCGAGAATGGTGATTTACAATTAATAAAGGCAGGTGACGCATGCCATATACTTTTTAATAATTATTTTTAAAGACAAATTGCTATTTTAGTATATATTTTAGAATGCATACGACATAAATTCTTGGAACTCATTACTAAGAGAAGTGCGGTATCTTTATTAGAATTAACACCAGTTGGTATGCAGGTGTGTTTTCCATCAAGTGAAGACGGAGAGTAAATTTCATAGGCAGTGACACTAATCTGGTAGCAAAGTCTATTATTGGGGCGATTGCCTTCCGCAATTCGCCCCATAGGTAACAAAATATGCGTATACCGAAGAGTGTAGTCCGTTACTGCATTTAACCACTTTGCATCCAGATTTTGCATTCGCAAACAAAAAAGCTCCGATGAGCGCGTTCCATCAATGGCAACGTCTTTTCACTGTGGCATTAGCACCCGAGTAACACGTAGTCCTCATGGAAGGTGTATACAACGACGAAATATCGATTCAATACTGAACTATCTACACTAAACCGATACATTTATGTTCTTTCGTTTTAAGAAATCAACTGCGTTCGCGATATGGGCGACAACATTTAATTACCACGCGCTACATTTTTTACTGTCAAAAAACAGCTTTGATATGACAATTCGCCCGTGCTTTTAATCCCAGTTTCCTTACTCACGAAATACATGTTGTGGTTGTCACTTTCACAGCAGCGAATTAATTTGCGTAAATGTTTTCCACGTAATAAAAACAATCTCGTATATGTCCGTCCTAACAGTAGAACATTATCAACATTTATTTTGTGTTCCCAGTAGGTCGCATTTATTATGTTGATAGCCTTTCATCCGTCCTTAATCCCATCTGTTTTATTCAACAAAGGGGATTGGTTGGCATCATAGTATTAGTGTTTTTATGACCACAAAATTTGATCTAAATCTCCCCACCCAGTACTTTCAGTACTTTGATTTTAAGTATAAGAACTTAGTAAAGAGTACTTTCTTTGATGCATTCGGGGCATGTTGAATGACGTCATTTTTCAAAAAATTATATAATTGTGTTGTTGTTTTGTTGTGTTTTGTGTGTTTGTTTTTTCTGTTTTTATATTTAATTACATTTCATATATTTCCAAATCAAAAACATTTACATAACAATATAACCACCATGTGTTAGAGTGATACTTGACCCCAAAAAAGAGAGTGTTTGTTAGAAACACAATGCCCCTTACTGCGCCGTTTTGAAGCCATATATTTGACCTTTGATCTTGAAGGATGACCTTGACCTTGACCTTTCACCACTAAAAATGTGCAGCTTCATGAGATACACATGTATGCCAAATATCAAGTTTCTATCTTCATATATTGCAAAAGTTATGACCAAGGTTAAAGTTTTGGGACAGAATGACAGACACATACAATGACAGACAGACAGGCAAACAACAATATACCCCCGATCATTCGATCCGGGGGCATAAACATATTCATAAGTCCCTTATCGCAACTACAGAAATAGGGGTAACAATAGTTACCCATTCTTTGCTTTGACGCAAATAATCAAAATAATTAATTTCGTTTAGTACATGGCAATGCAAAACTAGGTACGATTTTATTGCTTTTAGAGTGGGTACGGTTTTCTCATTTGAACATTATTTATATTAAAAAAAACATGTTTATCAATAACAAATATTAAGTATAAGTGTCCATTCAGATTTTCATGTCCCAGTATAAAGGAAGGCATTAAAAAAGTTCGAAAACTGAATACACCCCGAAAATAATTCGGGTATTAACTGATTGGCATGCTTATATTCCCAAAATAATTCAGTTATTCACTGATTGGCATGCTTATATTCCCAAAATATGTTTTATCGTGTCACAATAAGTGAGACAGAAACAGTTGGCAGAATTTGCATATCAAATTTTAATATAGCGAAGTCTGGTCTGTTCTGCTGCTCGGTAAAGTCTGTTGGTCAGCAAGGTCAACAGTTGCCATAATAAATATATTAACTCAATTATAGGGGCCTATCAGTGTCAATCCACACGTTCACAACATCCAGATATGGAAGATTTGAATATAAGCCATGAATCTGGGAGAGAGTGGAGTTGAGCATAGACATGTAAATATAAAAGAAGTTTGAGTGAGTTATTAATCATTTAAATTGGTGTACATATGTTATATCTAAGTTTGTTAATAAAATATAGAGTCGATATACTGCGTCGTGACTTTGAAGTTACGCACTTTCTCCATGACAATTGTTACACAAAGCCCATGTCATTAAGTAAATATTTTAAATGCATATACAATACCAATGTTAGTGTTGATATCAATATTACTGCCACACTATAGCCATTTGACGGTGTTAACAATAAATGAAAACAAATGGAAGACAATTGTGTGTTGTGTTTAAATTGGTTTCTCTGTGTTTATGTTAACTTAATTACAGTTCAAATAATAATAACTCAATAATGCTCAATTATTAGAATATCTATTATTAACTTTTAACTCGCTTAAGTTAAGTAACTAATAGCTCGTAGTTGAATAAAGCGAGTTAAAAGTGAATAGTATGTATTCTAATAACAAACCTTTACTAAATGGTTGAATCCTGACTTTATTTACTAATACACATGATGTGTTAGTTAACTCTTGCAGTATTTTTATGTTTGAATATTGTAAGTTTTCTGATACATAAAATTACTTCTTAACAAACGTCAGAGCGGCTTCAGGGAGTTCATTTGAATTAGAATGGGGGGGGGGGGTGCGAACACTTTCATAAGTTTTAATATCATCTGTAAGCTATTTATCTTGTATGGTGTAATTTCGATGATAATATAACAGGTGCAAACTTGATTTTCGTCTGAGATAATTATATAACGTTGCTGTGATGATCCACTATGTTTAAAAATCACGCGAGAGAGATGTATTTACAGGCATTCAAACATAAAACAAACTAAAAGTCATCATCAAATTGGCAACAGATATGATAGCTGGGTACTATCCTCAAATGAAAAAGTATAAAACTTACTTTTATCAGGTCGATATTAACGTAGAGTAATGATACATATTAATATTAACAAGGAAATCATATCCTTAGGATCTCTTGTTATCGATAAACATGTATCAATTCGTTAAATTACTTTACTAACAATATCAAATGTTTGTGCTTTACTTGAAAATGTAATTTAGTACGTTTGAGATCATGACTACTCAACCTCTTATAATTAAACAATTATTTGCGTGCCTCTATTATAAATGCAACGTGGAATGTGATGTCCGTTATAATCATTGCATGATGACCCCTAAATCCTTTAAAAGTACTAATGGCGTGCTCGCCATCTGCAGTCAGTAAAACATAGACACATACATTACGCACATCACCAGTAAATGGATACTTATAAAATACGCAGCTTTCAGCTGTGCTAACATGTTGCTGAGAGCTATCCATTCATAGAAACCATGGTATTTTAATGATTTTTCCGTCTGTTCACGTAGTATCTGTCCTATGTAGAATCTTACGCCCAGTTCTTGAAACTTTTTACGATGGTTGATTATGACCTGTAACGTTTACATTTGAATTTTGGTAGCAGGGATAATAATTCACAGTTACACACAGTAAGTTTAAAGAAACAGGGATAAATTGAATGCAAGTGTCGGTGTTTCGGTCGGGCTATCTGTTCATCCGTATATTTATTTTATCGATTGATATTGTCCAGATCTGTGTTTGATTGGTTGATGTTTGTCATTATTAACTCCTCAAACCCTACTTGTTATGACAGAAAGCATACAATTAATAATTATTTCAATATATACTATAAATTATTATATTGTCAAACACATTTGCGCAATAAATAATTGTTTTATGATTGATGCTTTTTGAATGTCATGTTTCCATGGAAATATGAATGGTATTAATCATATAGACGTGTGAATATTAGACACTATTGTGCACAATATGAAAAACCTTTTTACGTTGCAAAAGATGGTATAAAAACAGTATGTATTCAGAAATTCGGTATATTTTAACAAGATAATACGTTAACTCAAAGGAAAATAAAATTAAAACAACTGGTGATAGAATGTGCATTCTTTTTTAATGTAGAATCATATCTGACACAACTTAGTTAAATGCATTCACCAACACGTTGTAAATAAACAATTTAAAATGTTTAAAATGATATTTCTTCCATTCAGGTGACACTAGACCCGTTTTAGCTAGGGCTCGAAACTTTGCTAGTTTGAGTCTTAAACATTTTAGTAAAAACATTTCTCATTTGATGGGCGGAGCTTCGTCGTCTTGGTTTAGTTTCTAACAATTTACGTCGGCGAATTTCTCGATGAAGTTCGTGGAAAAGTTCGTAAATTTCGTCTCCTCCATCGGAAGCCGAAGTCTCAAAAAACGCGCATGCCCAGTCATTCGCTAATCTTTCACCTTCTGTGTATGGCACGCGCACCTCGTGAAGAAGGTCAATTTTATTACCAACGAGAACGCATTGTACATTAGTCTTTTTTATTTCATCCAAGCTCTGTTTAATGTTTGCTACTTCTTCAAAGCTGTTCCTGTCGTTAACGGCGTATACCAGCACGAATCCGTCAGCCCATCGCACGTGACCCTCTCTGTGAAGTGTCCATTCCTAAAAGTACAAAGTTGGAGTTTCCCACTTTTTAAAGATTGGCACTTTCATCTTGTCTGTTTAACAAACTTTGACATCAAAAAATAAAACCATTGCTTATTTTATTGAATGATTAAATGAGTATTAAAATTAGAGTGCTAAATTATAAGTAGGGTTTTCAAATCACCAGGAGTATTTGCAAAAATATCAAGTTTACGATGAAATGTATGTGATAAAACTTGACCGATCTGTTCTAAATACCATACTCTAACTTATTGAAAACTGTTCCAGTTACTGTCTAGTTTGTATGTACAACTTATATAAAGGACTTGGGATAATCATAACCAACGCTACGCTGCAAGATATAAGGTGATGTTATAAACACGTTCATATACCTGAAATAGATAATGCTTATGTGTATTCCAGACCATCATATGGACATTATACGGATTCAGATCGTACAATTACTTTTACATGCCTATGGAGGCCAATACACGCGGAAATGCTATTTGTAATAAAGCTCAATAGTTCATAATTTGACACTAATAAGAAATAAAAAATGTACATGATTATTTTAACATAAATGTAGATTGCATTTGAATATTTATTCACGCTTATTCACAAAACGATATTAACTTATCAGCATATTGGATAAGTTTTACTGGTTTTAAGGAATAAGGTCCAGTGTAGCGAAGACGGAGCGAAAACAACACACCATGAGCTTGGCAGGTGTTAAGGTGTTTTGTATTGTGTAATGTATTCCGCATTTAACAATAATTTACAGCGTTATTCTAAACAACCTCTTCTTTTACAGGTAACAAGAGATGCTAATTATCTCTCCTTTTATTAATGACCCTGCGATGAAAATCCATATATTGTTAAATTAACAGACGCAAACATGTTTTTGTGCAAACACCCTCGTGAAGAGGATACATTTAAATTGTTGAACGCATATACTAATTGCAAAACAATTATATATCTATAAAATGTCTACACTGAGTATAGTGTTTCGACACGTCTGCTTAGGTTATTTTATCAAGGGTAATAACGGTACTTTAACTAACTAATGTACAATGTTTAAAGCCCCGAATACGTGTATCGTCAACCTGTTGACGTACAAACCGACAGACGTCTTTCTTTTATCCCAAGTAACAATCATATAAATGAGGATTGCAAAGTTCGAAACTTCCTCTAGACATAGTACTGATCGACCGACCTTCCAACAGGCAGAGAGAACCATACCACCTCTTCTTCAATGATGCATGATAATTGTTAATGAACAATTCCGATAATATAACGTATATAGCATTAATATATGTACAAATAAAACAACATGCACTACCAAAAAAAATGATAGTAGTGTTTTTATAAATAATTTGTTTTAATTTTGTGAGATAAAGTCTTCAAGTCAGAAACAAATGCTTACATAAACTTAACTAGCAAAACATTAATTTGTGAAATTATTTTAATGCTTCAAACAATGTGTGTACCATACATTTAGTTTTCAGCCATGTTTTGATTGGATTTGTTTTCGATTCAATGTTTGTTAAAGTGAACCCTACCTGCCCCGCGGTGTCCAATATCTCCAAAGCAACGGGCTCGTCGTCGATTGTCGTCTGGTGTTTGTATGTGCATTCTGAAGGCAAAACAAATACACCATGTATGATCTATAAATTTTCATAATCTAAGTTTTCCGTCAATATAGAGCTAAAAATCATTACAGACGTCAGTAATGTATGATTTACTTCCGGATTGTAAAGAAGCAATTTGACCAATTGACAGTTTTTGTGCTGTTTGGTAGTCATCGCGCGACTTTAAAAACTTTGTTACCTGTAAGATTTGTATTTAATTTAAAATAACGCTTATTAGCTTATGCATTCAAATTTAATGTAATTTTCACATAAGTGTAGCTTTTTTGTTTGTAGGACATTTTCTTTTGGTAGACATTTAACTTACATGACTTAAGATTTTATAAGGTTCGAACATCGTACATTCGTTCGTATTATAACAACCAAATTATGACTCCTGAGTTCATTTTGTCTTATTATCACAACCAAAGTATGACTCATGCGTACATTTTTTAAATATAAAAAAGCTATAGCATTAGACTTATTCAAACTTAGGGAACATTTTAATTAAACACACTGTTATAAAGTGGTACATACTTTGGAATAAAAAAAATGCGATATTTTTCTGTTTAAATTGCATCGTTCTATAGTAAATAGCAATTTGTTATTTACAAAAAATATCACCAAAGCTGCAAAAACAACTGTCATGAGTTTTCATTCAAAGTAATTGTAATTAATTATCGTGAAAACCTCTGTAACCGCTGTAAAACGTGGTTCAAGATCAGGCCTTATCATAACCATAAAAACAGCAGTCATAATCAGGAGCACATGGATCGTGTTTTGTTTTGGCAGAACCCTTTGGCAGGGTCACGTGTCTTACCAAGAGTTGGGTCGTACTCCCAGATAAATCGCCTCGTGAGAAACCGAACTACAAGAGCTGAAAATAAAAACAAAAACACAATATAATTCCCCGTGCTATCGAAAAGTGGAAATTCTTTTTTGCAGGATTTCTATAAGGAAAACTGTGTTTTCGAAATGTGGATTTTCTGTTGCGAAGATTGCTCACGCATCATGAAAAGAATATATCGACGTGCACAAGCATTATTGATAGAAAAAAACATATTTCGGAATACTAAAGGGTTTAGTATTGGAAACTAGGATTCAGATTGATAATCTTAAAGTGTACTGTATGGAAAAATGTGTTTGCAACATATAATGGAAAAAGCTATACTTTTTTTAGTAAAAATCAGTAAACTAATACATAGAGGAAGAACCATACCCCACGTTGTTTTATAAAGTGTTTGTTTCTGTTGTTTACAGCTTCTTAATAATCCCACTACATTGGTTACTATGTTGACATGCATTCCCAGCTGGTTCACTTGGTTTAATAGTGCATATGGTTGAGCTGTGTCTATTTGAAAAGAAGGGGATCTAATGCTTTATTGTCAATGTACTTCGAAACTATAAAACCGATGTCATGACCAAGATAAACATGTTATTATCATATATGTCGTATTTAAACTAGATTTCTCGTGTTAAATTTTTGTTAAACTCTTGTTTTAAAATAGTTGGATACATAAAGTACGGCATATGTCGATGAAAATCTATTTTAATTATTTGTGTGTGAATATTAATGAGTTGCCAATTTACGGTAATAATTTGACAGAGCCGTGGAAGTTAGCTGTGATGTAAATGACTCTGATATACCGCATACGTTTTTGACTCAAATGAATAAAATACTTTTCTAAAGGCTAATATTAGCGAACACAATTATGTTTGAAGTCAGAATTTGATTTTCTGGTAGGGGAGGTTGTTATATCGAATGATCTTAAATCATGACACTAGATTTCATTAACACATTTGAATATGCAAATTGATTTTACTGTGAAAGGCCATCATTTGCAAAGTTTCCGATGTTTAAGAAGTCATATATTCGTTTTGCATTAATGTGCAAATTGATTTTTATTGCCCATGCCATGAGCTGCACAGTTTTAATGCTTAAGAATTGATTATCCTGTTGTGTACGTATTTCAAATTAATCGTCAGATGTTTATATTTAGAAAATACGCAGCGTCTATATTTTGTTTGTATTCTTAAGTTTATTTTTAGAAGTCTAGCGTTCTTAATTATCATAAATGTATTGCTAAAACTCAACTTTCGCGAAGCTGTGCAGATATTTACATATTTGCTGCATTGAGCGACGTCTTATATTTGATGTTAATAATGAGGTTGCACATTAAAATTAACCAACCGAGTGATAATATATGCATATATCGGACACATATGTTTTGAGATGTAGGACTTTTTGTAAATAAATGTATAAATACATGTTCATAATGCATTCGCCAATTAACATAATTAATCATAATACATACCTGATTTCCCCACCCCGGGGCCCCCTAGGATACATATTTTACTTTCCACCGCCTTGTTTTTTCCACCATTAGAAGTCATGTCCTGTTCTTTCATTTAGCAACCTCTTTATAATACGTAGTCTTCCACAGTTATGACAACTCAATGACACTCCAATAATCGTTCCTTTGACCTGACTTAATCGTTTAAAGAACAACTTTATTTATCTTCAAAATCGTTTTATAGTTGCCTGTTATGGCGTTGCTTCGTTTTACTCTATAATATAATCCATGTCGACGAAAATTAAGTTGTGTTAAAATATTTAAGAATTGTGTTTTATCTTGGGTGAGCGTCCTCTGTAAATTCGCGTTAAAATGACATGCACTCTGCTCCTGTGTTTATTTTATATTGAGTTTAATATCCTATGGACTTCGCTTGCTTGTTTAGAAGATCATTCAGTGAAGTAATCCAATCCACGTGAAAGCAACACATAACTAAATCAATGAAACAAGCCTGGATGTTAAAGTTAATAGTTTTGATGCGCACAGAATATAGAGCATATATATACAGCCCTCGAAAGACATTCAACTATCAAAATAGAATAACTGGGAATGTATTTTAACTTATCTCGACACAAATAGCCACAAATAGCCAAACGAGCAATGAAATATCCGAAGTAGAAAAGCAGTATATATAAATTAGTTCCAGTTATTTATGCTCGTTTCACATGGGTACACTTTAGAGTGTGCAACAGCATAATTTATACACTGGTGATTGACATTACACTTTATTTTCCCACCAGATTAATGTCCTATTGACTAGCCATTTTACTCACTGTCGCATCCCAGAGTGTCACTTAACGCAGTGTCAATGTCCCACTTCCTTGTAATGAATGCAAGCGAACAATGTTTTATTTATTGCTGATTAAATTGCGAACCACATAGCCTATTATTTGCAATACACTTCATTGAACTTTCTGAACGTTACACCTTGCAGATGTTAGCACTTGAAACACAATAGGCGATTTGCATAACCTTAAGTGTAAGATTTTTTTTAATCCAGCAATGTTCATGTTAAACATTAAAAATTTACGTTACTTTATTGACACTAAATTGCCCGATAAGAACGGAAGAGCTTTCATTGTAAGAAACACGAGCTTATTTGACAACGAAATTATTTCGATAAAATACACCAGACATAAATCAATTGCTATTTATGTTTCATTCTTGGATGTCCGTAATTAAAACATTTTGTACAACATTTCAGAATGCTACTAACAGAAGAAAAAGGCAAATACCGATATCCATAACACTTAAATAAATAAATTGCACCATATTTTTAAATTGTAAACCTCTTTAAAGTACCATATCCAAACCATCACAAATAGCCGAACATTTTTTACTTAATTATTCAACGTTAAACCACGTTTAATCTTTAGATCTCAACCTGCCGAACGTGTACAGACGTACTCCATGTCTAACAGCAAATGAAGGATATCTTCAGTAAAGACTAGACATTTACCCTATGGTTGAGGTATATCCATAAAACGTTCGGTGTTGGAGTGCTGGGGTTTCATCACACGGTGCATGCATGTGTAAAAAGATAAGGCTGATTCATGTGCAGTCATTTATCCCTTAGGTCATACACTAATACATTGAGCAAATATCTTTGTTTTTAACCGAATCCTATTTTTACTTCTATTAAAATAACAAATAATTAGTCAACTACGTGTTTATACATAATCACGTTAGTCACGACAAAACCTCTCAGATCAGTATGACATGCTTTGTAATATATTGATTCAGTATTAAGCCTCCCTAGACTATATAGTCTGTAATCTAAAACAAAAGAGCATTTGGTTAAAAAATGAACACCTATAATTAAGTGTTCGCATGGTTATAAATTCGTTCGAAAATTGTATACATACTCACCTATAACGAGAAATAAAACAAGTTTAGTTTGAACCAACATATCTTATTCTGTATTTATATATGACACTATACTGTTTGGGTAAGGTTTATATAAACGTGCATGTGAGATATTGTTTCATCGATCTTTTTTCTTGAACTGAAAATGTGGCT
>NC_068355.1:76947564-77025064 GCF_020536995.1 Dreissena polymorpha | reverse complement strand
CTCATCTCCTTTTATCAAAATGTTTTCGTTGCCCTTTGTCGTCTTCATTATAAAAGTGAAAGCCATTGCGTGTGTTGTAGTTGTTGAAAATGCTGTAATACTATTGGTAAGATTTATCCAAATGTAAACCAACGGTTATCAAGTAAACTAAAAGCTACGCATAAATCAAGAACATATTGTCTAAGTTTTGTTTTAATGTACAAGTATAACTATTTCATAATTAACACACTCTATGAGAAAATCATAACTTGCATATACGTGTGTAAATACAGTAACCATACACTCGGTTTCCGGTAAACAAGCAACTCACAAAAGGGCTCTGTCAGACTTTAATAATTCCGTGGCTTTATGATTTCAGTGCAAAGAAATCAGCACATGCTGTTTTAAACATCATTTACAGAAGTTATATTTCTTAAGTATAAAACCTTGATTCAGCTGAAGGAATGTTACAGTACTTGCATTCAATGAACGATCAGAGAATATGTTTTTGAAGGGAAATGGTAGTGATTACAAGATTGGAGAAATCTTAAACACATTGGGAAGAGTATTTCTGAATTCAAATTCCAATTAAATCATTATAATTATTAACTATGGGTTTCTAATAACGTGTTACAACCGTTCTAGCATCAAACATACCATATTTAACAGTTGGTGACTTAATCACAAATGACTGACGACAATCCACAAGACTATGCTTTCATAACTCTATGTTTCATTTCTTACTCCAAAAAAAAAAATCAATCTAACAAACGTGCAGGCTTATACCAATTATTGTGTTTAAGTGCAATGATTCACTTATCTGATTGCTTGTATTTTGTATCTATGAATCGGTCGGGTAGATAATTTTGTTACTTTTTTCTGGCTTTCTATCTCAAATCTTTTCGACAACCCAACTACTTTTCACAAACAGTTCACTTATAATTATGAAAACACGACACGTGTGTGACATATTTATCATATTAAAACATTTTCCCAGATTATGATAATGACACGACTTTTCATCCATCGGTGGGGTTTTACTATGCAAAGTTTTTTCAAAATAATGCACATTATAAATCATTAACTGACTAAAGATCCGGTATCACATAATAAAAGCTACTTTAACATCATCTCTATTTAAACAACTATTTTTGCCATGTGCACAAGTATTGAAATGGAAGAAAGTCGACCATGCTTTATATTACTTACCCTTGTTTACATAATACATGTTATTATTAGACTTATGTGCTTTGAATGTCATGCTGTCAATATAATCACTTAAACATGCTTACTGTTATTTTTCTGCTGATTCATATGTAAGAGACATAAACGCTTTTTTTTACTTTTAAAAATGAACTGACTTATTTTTGTTGACCATATTTTTGTTCTTCATGTACATGGTGATCTAAACATATAGGTATTTCCAAATATGCGTCAGGATTCTGTGCAAAGTTTTTGGCAATAAGCACGGTGATCTTTGCACTGAAAGGACTTAAAAATGTATGTTAATATAAACTTAGGACTTTCTCATTTTCTTTACAACGTGTGTTTTTCTTAACATAAATCATCAAATCATATCAAATCAAGAGGTGAGTGACCTGCATCGTTATATTTTTTTTTCGTTACAATTGTTTGAATGGTGATGGGAACTAATCAGATTAACGGCTTTACAAATGGGTCAGTTCTGGAAAACAGGTGGCATTTAGACATACGGAGCTCATTAAAATCTAGCATATGTATATTTTTGTATAATGCTATTCTTGCCAGGATATGTAATCTAAATATATTAAAGTCTAACATAATGAATACTGAAATACAATTAATAATACAAAACAAATGCATACCACATTTCACTGAGAATCATACTAGTTGTTGAAATAAACCAAATAGCTATTTATGTTCGAATGAAAACCGAATGTAACACATAAAAATCGGATGCCAATTTATTTCCCGATGTTTCGTTTTAGCTGTGTAGTTGCAGTACACATTGGCATACAGCATCATTACACTGTATTATCTATCCCTTTTGCAAAAAATGTTTGCCAATTCGAAATCCAATTGGTAGCACGTGTCAAAGATAATGAAGAAACAATAAATATGTTGTGTACATTATATCTTGTTTTGTCATGGAAGATACATAAACATTGTAACAGTCATTTAATGAAAATAATTGATTGCATATCCTTTTTCTAGCTTACACTAGTTTAGAAGATCCGGTATGCACTAGGACTCTATAAACACCGTTATGTGTTAAAGTCTTGTTTTAATCAATACAATTATAACTATGAAAATACATTTAAAACGGGCTAAGAGCTAGCCGAAACTTACACTAAGCCCATAATAAATCACATACCATACAGCCTTTAAGATTTACCTCAAGCGAATGTACTTTATTTAAGCAAAAGCTGATCATTTGAATGCAAAATTGTGGCGCCTGAATCGAATACCTCGCACATAATTTTATTTCACAAGTGTCGTTACTATCGGAAATGTATTACAACGATATCGTTTATAAGATGTAAGTATAAAAATACATAAACTTATTATTATGCAGTTATGAAAAATAAATAAATTAATTGTTCCTCTCTAAGAAAACGGATATACTATCTCTAAACTCGTTTACGTAAAAAAAACGAAAGCAAAAACAGGAAACAATCTAAATAAATAATTTGTGCTAATGGAGTTAATGAGTGCCAGGTCAATATTGTTAAGCTAAAATGGACCATCAAGTTCACGACTTATGAACAGAACACTGACACATAAAATAGTTGTAAAAAAAGATTGTGAACACGTCTCCATTTTAACTTAAACTAAAGTATGACATGAAGAACCTTTATACATAACATATATGTGACGAAAAGTGAAAAATGGTTCAAATGTAGTTTCAATGCTAACTTGTCCGCGATTAAAACAATGTTTCAAGAAACAAGATATTTTCATCATTTTTTTCCAAAAAAAAATACCAACACAACGTATAAATAAATTGCCACACGTATAGTTGGGACTGTTGAAGCATATGTTAAATTTTAACAAAATTATTTTAAACCTTAAAGAAACGTTAAGCATAGAATATTCTGCGATTTAAAGTTAATGTTTACGGCAAGCGTTTGTGGAAAAATTACAAGGTTAAGAGACAGCAGCGATTTTTTAAATTCACGTATTTAAGGCAAGCGTTAGACATATACCCTGCAATGCTAAACAAATGTTGATTGATTGCAACACTTATTTCCTCACTTTGATGTTACAGCTCTCTCAATGTTCAAATAGCGCTTTGCTCGAGTTTTTGTTACATTAACGACATGAACAAATACCGGCACTATTAATTACAAGAACACATGAGGAAGTTATCATGTGTGTGGATATACAATCAAGTTCGGGTTTGATTTCGTACGTGCGTACATTAGCTCCTTATGCATCCTAGAACATATTGATATATGGAATAAAATAGCAACTGTGGTTTTTTGCAAGCTATATGTATTTATACAAATGTGTTTAACTTAAAACATTCATGTTATAATACCCTTGTAACGTTGCATGCATATACTACTGTAGACATCATGAGTATATTGCTTGAAATTGTTTAATGGTAATATAATCGTTTTATTTCCATTTATACGTAAGTATTTCTGACTAGCCTTTGTTCTTTATCAGTTGTCCGTCGTGCGTCCAATATTTCTTGAAAAGATTTTAGCACACAAAAACTAAACTCGATTTGATTTTGTATGCAAAATATTTTAGCAATATGTCTCTATAAACTTATAATTGAAAGTTTGCAAGATTTTAAATGAAAACCTGGTGCAATAGCATCGAAAAAGAAAGTTAAAATATTAACAAAATTTAATTGAATGCCTTTTATGATCCAAATAAACACTACCACTGGAGGGGGGGTGCTAATTTTTCCAAGTCCTTAATACAGAGACATTCATTGAACCTTTCGAGTTTTTCGGACGGACACACAGACAGACGGATGGACGGGTGAACAGTAGAAAGAAATTACGTTCAGAAAATTGTTAAACTATAGACCAACGAATTTATCGCGATAAATCATCAGAATAATAAAATAGTAAGCTTTGTTGTATTGTAATAACATTGAACTTGTCTTTGACATCTAGTAGTAAACAGTTTATTTTGAATAATCCTCGCATTCTCTTCTATAAGTTTACATTAAAATCCAATTGCCTTCTAAACCTTTACGACACCACTGGGTCCGGTTAATTCGACGGAAATATATGTAGGTGGGAAGACGGACGGACAGACAGGACTGTTGTGCCTACGGTAAATGTATATTATAACAACTCGCCAACTTTAACCTGCCACTGACCAGCATGTTTGATTTTTAATACAATTACGACAACTGCATTAAATAAAGTGTTTGCACTGCGAGCTATTTATATCGATTAAAGCGTTTTTAGTTCTTCGCTTGCGAAGGTCTAAGGTTATGAGTGTGTTTTGCAAGTCAGTCTGTTGTTAACTACGCTATGAACTAACTACGCTAGGAACGATAACTACCTCTGCCTGTTTATACTCTACCACTGGTACACTGCAGACAGCAGCAAACAGCAGTGTGTGTATGTAATCAAGAGTGCTTAACAGCTTGTGGGACTACATTGGCCAGTTTGTCATTGAAATCTGTACATATTGGCTGCTTTCAGGGAAAATCGGGCTTAATGCATGTTAAATAAGTGGTGTCACAGATTAGCGTGTGCCTACTGATTAGCCTGTGTAATGCACACAAGCTAATCAAGGAGAAAACCTTTTGATTTCATGATGTTTTTCGTTTAAAGAGAGTCTATAGTACTCGGATGACAATAAATGCATATGCATTAAGCCCTGTTTTTTTTTTTTAATTAAGCTTAAACTGTCTTTTCTATTAATGATTTAAAAAAAGGATAAAAGTGATAATCACTTTAAAGTAACCTCAATGACAAGGCATATCACTATAAAATCAAATAAACAACCAATTAGTTCTAAATGTTTACCGTGTGGCATTTTAGTAAACATCTAAAAGGGAACTTTTCACAGTTTGTCATTAAATGCTATATATTGATAAATGTAAAGATTGGATTTTAAAATCTCAATAAAAAAAATTAGTTCCCTTAACTGGGCTCGAACCACTGACCCCTGGAATAAAAGTCTTTCGTTCAGACCACTCGGCCATCCGTGCTCAAACCATGAGAGATGTATTTTATACTGTATATAAGCAATCCTCGTAGTATGAAAAAAAAGACAACAACAAAACTCTCCAAATTTTTAAATCGTTTGATTTTGTCAATTTTCCAAAATGTGAAAAGGTCCCATTAATGTCTTCAGACTTGCAAATTGAATGCGTTAAATACACCTGTCAGATCTTACATCATCAATAACTTATAGGTTTAGTGGTTGCCTGTTAGCCGGGGCCAAGAGATTTAAGATTTAATTTCAAAAGTTGGTTACAGTTTGGCTAAAAAGCAGGGCAACTTTTCAAAGCTTGAACTACCCAATCCAATTAAACATATAATACAAATTGGCGACTGTGCATCAATTAGGTCTAGGAAATGATTCAATTCCGGCACACAACAAGACATGATGCATTAAAAGTCTGTCATGTCGGCAAAATTATTGCTCAATAATGTAAAGAAAATAAATAAAGTATTAGATACACATAACACAACATGTAAATGATTCTAGGCTTGCTATTCTTTAGCAAGGCGAGCAAAATTCTAAAGATGTTTGCCAGTGCAGCAAACCATTGCGAAAAAAGAGACATATTGTTGTTATTTTTTCTAAGTTATTTCTATAACATAAACAGTGCACACAAAGCTCGACCTGTGCTTTAAGACACACTCTTTTTAAATTTAAATGGCTTATGTTCAGTTTAAACTTGCGATATAAAAAGCTATAACATAATTTTGATAACTGAGTTAAGATTATGCAATAGCGAAGAACTTCGGTGCCTTCAGCGCTTTGATTCATTAAGTATACGGTTATAGCCCCGTTTAACTCGTGCATGAACAAAGCCGAATACACATATTGTAAACAAATCGATCGACTAATTTACGCTTATTGAGTGTAATATATTCCAAATTACATCGTTCAAGTTGAATCAGATTTGTGAAATCATGCCATCATGGCCCTCTTGATTAGTTGTACTTTAACGGTTGTCAGTGTCATGACCTTCACATAATACCAATATCTAAATTGTGTCTGTTGAAGATTTCGTAAAAAATGTGATTATTTTGTTTGCATTGATTTTAAAAAACGCAATTTTATAACTAATTGTTTGTGAGAAGACATTCTAGAAATCGAGGAACTCTCTGGAAGTGAATGCTGAAACACTAGTAGACTGATGTACGGTTGGGTTATGCATGCATGTTTTATTTCAAGTCACGACGGTAAGTAAATAGCCGAGGGAGTTGCTGGTACTTAAACATTTGTTAAAATCAAACATTTGTGTTATTTAAGAACGCTATCGTAAATAAGTTTTTATTTATAATTTCGATGATATGTGACAACGTAACAGTCTGAAAATACTTAAAATATATGTAATACAATGGTTGATTTACCGATATCTGAAATACAAATGAGTTACAAATTACATGCAAAAAAGCAAATGGGCAAATAATCTATTTAATTAAAACACCTAAAGCTAAAAAAACTATTTACAAAACAGAGACCGGAAACATGCCTGTATGAATTAATGTCAATTTATGGGTATTTTTTTTTCAGGAAAAAAATCATTTGATGATATATTTAAAGATTCTAAACAATTTACAATAATATGGATTAATATTCATACTCAAGGAATTGTCATACTTAACAAAACGAATGCGTTATAATCTTTTGGGTTTATGATTGTGGGTAAAGCTCCTTTCTGATATGGCTGTTAAAGAGTACGTTCCGGTCCAATACACAAACACACCTATACAGCTCATAGTGATAATATGTCTCTTCAAAGACAAAAAATCTAGCATATGTGAAGTAAATGTAAATATAAAATAAAATCAAGTTTCACAATGATGGATTGAATATTAATATGTTTATATCAGACAAATTACTTAATGGTACATTTTCTTAAACGATTCACATGGTCTGGCACGTGTTATAATAAATTCAATCGACAAGCCTCGCAATATAAAACTTTCTTTAACTCGTTGTACAAATAAACCCAAAGACACTGTCCTAAAATGCTCTATATATCTTTATTAACGTTACTTGATAATTTGTTTAAAATACTGTCCACACGCATACAAGCTTTGATGAAATACCATTCTTATTTTATTGGAATAAAAACACGTTTTTTTTCAAGTTTATTTCTTTCCAATCATTTTTGTGAGAAGAGCTACACCGGTATGTATTTTCACTCTGTATTGTAGACTTGGAGCAACCTTAACATCGTAAAACTATTAGTCTAGTTAAACGTTGGATCATCATTAATCTTATCTTCAGCCGAATGTAAATATGTATGTTTACTATCAAGTGACGACTATGAGTAAATTACCGAGACAGTTGCATAATACTGATATTCGAAAAACCTCGGCTTACATGAAACACGCTCACGTTCAATTGAATACCTTAAATTCTATATACATCCTGAGTCGTCAAAACAAATTTGTTTTTGGCAGAACTGTGTAAGTCACCTTTTGGAAATGTCATAAGTCGTTGCAAAAATTCATATTCCAAATAAATTTATTGGGTTAAAGTGGTGTACAACGGTTAAAGGTTTTTAAACGGTTGATTTTTTTGCAATTCTATACATGTATACATTTATTAGTTTCTTGGACATATTGCACAACCTCTAAATATGACGGCAATTGAAGCATTTAATTATTAAGGTACACTCTTAATACATAATTAAAATGAACAAAGTGAAATATATGAAATTTAGAATACAGATTATAGCTTAATAGTGTGTGTTAGTTCTGCTTTCTATGATTCTCCTATGTTGAGTGTACAGCATATTTATCATATATTGTTAGCAGTTTACTTCCATCACTTCAGAAACCATCAAACATCACGGAAATATTAATAAATTTTTGATAAAAACGCTGTAGCCAAGTTGCAATTTGCTGAAAATGGTAAATGCGATTTGTCGTTTAAATGACAATTTTTCAAAGCCACGTATTTTGGTTTTCATATGGCTTCAATTCGTTTCTAAATGTGAAACGATTTCTTTTTACACGACATGACTAATAACTTGTTTTTAAAAGGTCGATGAACTTCAGCTGAAACAGTTAAATTAGCATATACCTTCCAAAGGCTATGACATTGTATCGACGGTATATCACCTTTTTATGATAATACATTAAATGGAAAAGGATAGGGGGTAACTGATTAATCACCGATTAGTGCCATATGTGCACTAACTGTATATCAGTATATGACCTCAACACTATATTGGTATAACAACATATTAAAAGATTTGCGTGTTGAGGGAGCTTTGTCAGACAAATTCTTAATATACATAATATGTGAATTTCCGGCACTACTATAAGCATCATACATGATTAAATGAAAGATTGAAACGATTTGCATCACTATAATTATAATATTGATTCATGCTGCTTTGATTTTCTTTCTCATGATTCAATGTTCATTGACATGTGGCCTCCGGCCCTTGCAAATACAGATAACATCGTATAGCCACAAAATTTCACACAATAATTAAATGCTTTCCAGTAAAGCATTTGTTCTTTCAGAAGCATAATACAAGAACATAAGCATTACTCCTGATCACCTTTCTTCCCGAGAGCCCATGATTATATTAAAAGATTAGTAGCGAGTGTATAGTACTTAATGGGTATATACCTTTCTCGAAGGTCTTAGTCTGTTGTGCACATTAATAGAAAATTAAATTCATTTTCAATATTAGTTTGGCAAAAAGGACAAACACTATGATCCCTGTCGATATTCAAATAGCGGCCCTTATAAATCATAAGCTTATGAGATAACATTCGAAAACTTACATTTGCATTTCGAAATTTACGATTTGTTTAAAAACATTGAATACATCTCAAAATCAAAGTTACTTTTAAATCCATTGTATGTTTTAAGTTTTGAAGAAATATTACACTTTTCTATCCACTGCTGTACACAAATATATTTCAATCGTTGAGCACAAGTTTGCAAGAACTATGGTTTATAACCAACCGCTTGTTGTTCCCACACATATTCAAATCTATGGATTGCAAGTGATTGCGTAATGAGGTGACCCAGTTTAGGTGTTCTTTGTCATCAAAGCATTTCAAGATTACATAGCACTTTTTAATATAACGAGAGTGTTGTGTTTCCAGTATTCGTAACAATAATTTTATAACTTTCATAGATGAATAAATATGTATTAGATATCTACCAAAATCACCTATAATAAAATTATTACAAGAGTACATGGGAGCTGACATAAATCTTTTACATGTGTAAACTCTTTCTACATCTTCATTTTTAGCCCCCGTATTTTCGATCCATATAATCAAATAGGCATCACTTTAGCATCAACAATTTTGAAGTAACAATGATATGGCATAGGCGTATAGTCGTGTAGGGACAAATATATAAATAAAATGACTCGTTTTGCTTTACAAGACATGTCTTCTGCCATTTTAAGCATAGACATAAGCTAGACGAAAAATGAACACCTACATAATAAAGTCCTTGTACACATTCCCATATTGCATTATTGTATTACCATTTTTCATTCAAAGCATGTCGACCAACATTTTTTAATACACATTTTTTTTGTCTTACCCACATTAACATTTATTTTTGAGACTACAAAAATTCGTGACGATACTTTAGCTGCTGTTGTAGACCTTAAACTGTATCCGAAGCAAGTGCTACATCGTCAGCAAATAATAACATAAATATTTCAACATAATATGTTGTAAGTTGTATACCTCTTATGTTTTTGCTCTTTAAATATTCATAAAATCATTGGCATACAAACAAAACAAGATAAGGCTTAAATTATAGCCTTTTCGGAATCCCATATAACATTCAATAACATCACTGAATGGATTATTTGACCTTACTTGTGTTTTAACGTTCTTGAATCGAGCTTTTAGAGCCACAAATAGATTGCTACCAACATTATTCTTCAATTAATTAAAGAGAAGCCGTCTCCTATTGACGTAATCAAATGCCTTTTTTAAAATCTACAAATTCGACATATATTTTTCTTTTTTAAGATATATAGAGAATGACAGGTTACTGTGTGATCTTTTTGTAATATATCAGACAAGGCTTAGAAAAATCATTTTATTCTTTCCGAGCCTGATATATTACAAAAAGATCAGACAGTAACCTGCTTTTATGTTTATCATACCTCTGGCTCTACGTCCCCGATTTTAAAGAAATAATGAAAAAATCGCTAAACCTGAATTTTTAAAAGAAAGGAATATGATTTTTGTCGTGTTAATAATGACGCCATGAGCACTTGCGCTTAATATTTGTAAAACATGTTTTTGCTGTTTGTATTGCATTTTGTGTTTAAAATATATTACATCTTGGTATCAAATTGTTGGTTTTGTTGAATCTGATTCGATTTTACTAAAAATGATTACTTTCTAGATTATTCCGTGTAGTATGACTTACCTCGTATCATCGACTGATATAAGAACTTCCTGTTGAACTGCTTTTAAAAATATACCAGGCAGTGTTATATCAGGCAGATATCACTGCAGTGGTATGATGAAAATATTAACTTATTATTCAATACAAATAAACGCAGTGTCAATAGTCGAATATCATTTTCGGAAACCTGCCTGCGACTCTGTTATTTTATCATATGCTTAAAGATAAAACGAAAACCTTTTGTTCAATATGTGTATATACATTTTGCTGTTAACATCTGTAAGTAAATCCTCCTTTAATTAGCTGGACTATTTTTAAGTCATTTTTATGTAAGAGTATTAAACTTGAAAAAGTCCAACTTTCCGGGAAGGCGTCTTCTGTAAACAGCCTGTTAAATATGAGTTTTATATATGGAGGAATTTTTCTATACTGTATTTAATATGATTCCGATCATTCGCTAATAATTAACTCGCACTTGATTTTACGGGATTCAATGATTTCACAGCTTGCACAATTTCTACTTCTGTAATAACAGAATTAAAAGGTTCGTTATATGATTCATCGAAATTGCCAGTATTTGTATGAATGATTTAGTGTGTTTCTGATAGGGCATATTATTTGGAAAAGGAATAGCATACTATAATTTAATGAGCACCCATATCTATAAAATGGCATATTACATTAACGATTTATTGATCGTTTATTGAAAATATTTATTGAAAATATTTCTGGATTGTATTTCCAAAAGGAATCTGAGCTGCGACCAGTTTCGTTATTCTTGAACAATCAAAAATAAAATAAATGATAAATATTACCACATTAACAGGCATGTGAGAAATATTATACTTACATGAATAATTTTACTCATCAGAATTCAATGCGGTACGATCAATACTAAATACATAATAATCATTTCAACGGGCATTTCGTATTTATCATATTTTTATGGTGAATAACTACTTATATAAATTATATTTTCACAACGAAATTAAGTCAATAATGTCTTATAATTGGCGCTTCTTTTACCAATTGTGCTAGCTTTTTTAGTTGATATACATCAGTAGTAATTAATAATTGGTATAATGTGTAAACAAAATGTCTTTTGTCATAACGTAGCTTCGAGTTGTTTTACTTGAATCGTAGCGTAAGTAAAACATTCAAAATATTTCGTCTTAAAAATTTAATTTACTACAACTTCTACAATATCGCCTTTTCCTTATGGTATTCGGACTACCATGTCCTCCAGATCAAACGTCAGGTATAGAGCCGAAGATCTTAGGAGATGGAAAATTTTATTTCGCACTTTTATGTTCCTGTCTATAGTTCGACCGGCCATAATAGTATCTTAAATTTAGTGGACCATTTAAGTCCATAGCTTTTGTAACACGCTAAAGCATTGTGTCAATTACTATTTTTCTTAAGCATTCAAGCATTCCTTTTATGGTCCAGATAAAAATAAGAAAAGAAACAAATTTAACATTTGCTAGTGCCATCAAACATTTAAATCCAATCACATGTTTAATATAACTGCAAAGTTAAAGTTGTCTATCGTTGTACAACAAATTTTACATGAAAACAAACAGCATATCAACACTAAAGTGGAACACATTAACTTAATAATTGAATATCTTTGATTTCGGCAGCTATGTCCAGAGGAGAATTATCCAGACACAAACGTATTAAAAGTCGCATACTGTTGAACAATAACAGATAACGCAATCAGAACTTTAAATTGCTTCTTCACAATTTGAAAGTAAATCACTCATAACTGACGTTTATAGCGTATTTTAAACTTGAAATCGACGGCAACGTGAGATTATGATGTCTATTACTTGGATAGTAGTTTGGTACATTCCAAGGATACTGGGTATATTTGTTATGAATTAAGAATGCACACACAAGCACCAGAAGACAATCGACAACGAGCCCGTTGATCTTAACACCGCGGGTCACTGAAGTTTAACACCATTTTTATAAAATATATAAGTAAAATATTAAAACTTACTTGAACTGAATTTTCAATCATCAATAATTTGGCCGTGTCGATGAGATGTATTTCAGCAATTTTAACAGTGAGTACTCGCATACTGTATTTGAGTGAAATAAATTTAAATATTAGTTCATACTATCAATATGGTAGAACAATTAAATATATCTGCGTGCATGTTATTAGCCATGTTTCAGCTCCTTTCTTTGATTTTAAATATCATATCCACGTTTATTCGTAAGACACCTATGTGCACGCAGAAGTCATTGAGACATTGATCTGACTTGTTCGTGTCGAAATCTGGAATACGCATCAGCGTGTCCTCCCGGTATTCGTAAATGTATACAACTTGACGTAATATTTTATACATGTATAATTATTTTAGTTGTAAATATAAGTTTCGCATACAAACGATCTAGTTATTGGATTCTCTCGTGTATCATAAATTCATTTTCTTAACATTTAATGGCTACCGCAAATACATCTGATTTCACGCCAAAAAACTGACAAGAGCTGCACAGATTCGTGTTTCAATTTATTATGTTTTGCCTCATGCTATTCTCTACACAATACATTTTGATAATGTTATATTATATATTCAAGTATACCAATAAGTGTACTCAATGTTTTAAAATACTAATTGCCTTAGACGAATTGCACAATTATATTTTAGGCCTGAACATTAATTAAATCTAGTGAACTTAAATTAAATCCATTACTAAATTCATTAGTGATAAGGTTTTTTCCTGTTGCACATTTTTTTGTTAAACATGTTATGTGCAGAATCAGTATAAGGAGGGAAAATGATTGAAAATATGCAAAACACTAACACGTTCACCACACTTACTGCAACATGTTCATTTAAAAAGTGAAAATTCACACAGAGAGGAACGTGCGGTTGGCAGAAGGTTCGTTCTGTTGAACGCCGTCAACGAGAGAGGGGCACGTGCGGTGGGCAGAAGGTTCGTTCTGGTGTACGCCGTCAACGAGAGAGGGGCACGTCCGGTGGGCAGAAGGTTCGTTCTGGTGTATGCCGTCAACGAGAGAGGGGCACGTCCGGTGGGCAGAAGGTTCGTTCTGGTGTATGCCGTCAGCGAAAGAGGGGAACGTCCGGTGGGTAGAAGGTTCGTTCTTGTGTATGCCGTCAACGAAAGAGGGGCGCGTGCGGTGGGCAGAAGGTTTGTTTTGATGTTCGCCGTTAACGAAGGGCACGTGCTCTGGGCAGACGGTTTGTTCGCATGTACGCCGTCAACGAAGGGCACGTGCGGTGGGCAGACGGTTCATTCTGGTGTACGCCGTCATTGAGAGAGGGTCACGTGCGTTCGGCAGAAGGTTCGTTCTGTTGTACGCCGTCAACGATAAAGGGGCACGAGCGGTGGGAAGAAGTTTCGTTTTGGTATACGCCGTAAACGAGAGAGGGGCACGTGCGGTGGACAGAAGGTTCGTTCTGGTGTACGCCGTCAACGAGAGAGGGGCACGTGCGGTGGGCAGAAGATTCGTTCTGTTGTACGCCGTCAACGAGGGGCACGTGTGGTGTGAAGACGGTCACAGACAGGGGCGCATGAAGTGAGAAGACGGTTCGTTCTGTTGTACGCCGTCAACGAGGGGCATGTGCAGTTGACCAGACGGTTCGATCTGGTGTACGCCGTCAACGAGGGGCACGTGCGGTGGGAAGACGGTCACAGAGAGGGGCGCGTGAAGTGAGCAGACGGTTGTACGCCCTCAACGAGGGGCAACAATATTACAACTGTTCAGGTTTGTTTCATTGATTCATTGTATTTGTTTTATTTCTAAGATAAACGGATCTTCTATACATTGAATAAACTCATATATCTTCCACCTATCAAATATCATTAAAAAAATCGTCAAATCATGTACAACATCGATAACGATAAACGCATGTATCAAATTAAAAAGTAAAATGGTTACACACATACATACAAGAAGCATACATTGTTCACCAACAAAATATAATGATAAAGTTTCCGCTGACATCAACGACACATTGTATATCATTTGGAAGTCAATTATTATTAATTGTATGTGCATTTGTATCACGGTTCAGTAAGTTGTGGTTTTACATCCTTAGTATTCAAACGCAGTATAGGCAAGCATGAATCTTTAAAAAAAACTTTAAAATATGTTTGCAACGTATCTTTTTCAAATAATTGCACACACAGTACATTAAGTGTCATTAGTTTGATCCTATCTATTTTAGCTCCATTGCATTAAACTAAGGCTGATATGAAACGCTCTCGAGTCCGTTTCTTTGGACTAGAACCAACACTTTATGTCTTTGGGGAATCTAAAGAGAGCTCCCGCAGTGGGGATCGAACCCGTGACCTCCCGATCGCTAGGCGGACATCATGTCCACTACTCCATGTCATTTACCTCATCCACAGTTTAAAGATTTATACTATCAGACACGAAAAACTACTTGAGCAAGCATAAGTATTGGATTTTAATGAGAGTGGGGCAGAATTTATTTAACATTTACCGGTAAGCAGAAAAAGACTTCGACTACGAAATTGTCGAACGTTATACGGATTCATGGACATTTTACCGACCATTTGGAAATAACATTCCCCGGCGTCTTCTAATGGGACATTATTAGTGGGCATAACTTTATAGAAACATTACTGAACCCCAATACTATTTATAAAACTTGCAAATCATAATGAGCCTAAAGAATCTTGCGTTCGGGTTCTGTAGACACTGTAATGCACCGAAAGAACACGTGGGGTTCGTTATAAAGAACTCTTATTTCGTTGATGCGAAGATATGGCATGTTAATAGCATAACTATATGCTGTGTCAATATTTGTTATCCATCAACGGGTCATATTTATGTGTATGTGTCAATTAGTGACTGATGGTGGGCGTAAAGTAAGCACTTGCGACAGAGTGTTGTGGTCATTATAGAATAATCAGACCTGACATCACTGCCAACATGAAGACCATTTTCGACTAAAGAACGGCAGGAGTTCATACCTACTGTAACACAACACAGAAATTAGAGATGCAAATCTTCTCATTCCATCTTTTTTATAATGTATAATGCTTTTCGTAGCGCCGTTTATTCACATACAATGTATATTAAGAACTAGTCTGAACAAGCTTCATCAACACGCAAATCTTTTGATTTGTTGTTATACCATTTTGTGTATTCGGCAATGGTCTACTATAACACGAACGTGGTCAATGTTATCATCAGTGCATTATTATGAATAATGACCACCACACGAGTTCGCAAGAACATAATCAATGCGAGAAGCCGCGTTCAGGTATTAATATACATGTAAACATAACAATATGTTCATAAAGGGCAAATGGAAAATAAATATTGACATCTAATAATTATGTTATTGCAAGTCATAATTATCAGACAGCACAAGTTAGCGTAAGTAAAATGGGCACTCTTGCTGGTTCGATGAAATAGGAAGTCAGTTACGATACACGATAGACAGAACGTTATCGTATATAAACATATACGCTTCTTCAATGGACTCGATAATTATATGTTAAATGTGCTGATATTTACACATTATTATACAAAACAGCTGTTAAAGTACAAGCTACACAAATTTCATACAAAGTATAAAATTGTTTATTATTTATTCCAATTCTTTTCAAATCAGCAATGGTCACACTATTAATAAAAAAAGTCGTTGAAAAAATGGTGTGTAATCAGTCTAAATCATAAGCATAAAATCTTCATTCATAACACGTTTTGGTGCTGGCCAGCCCACTGGCAGAGTCGCGAGTCTTACGAATAGTGGAGTCGTACTCCCAAATAAACCGCCTCATAATAAACCGAACGGCGAGAGCTGTAAAATAAAACATATTTAAAATTCAAGTAACAGCTCTTTTTAATGGGGAATTTCTGTACATTGGAGCCGTGTTATCGAAATTAGGATTTTCAGTGGCGCAGTGTTTCATAAGCTGAAAACGAATGCATGGTTGTTCTTTAAGAAAAACATTTGCGTTATGTTTGTAAAATATTGAAAATACGTTTACGGTTTTGTAATCTATGAGTTTTATATCGAGTATTGTATGATTAAACCCGTTAGTCAATTATAACCTTTCCTAATCTGTGGATTCATTCTCACTAAGATATTGGAATAACAATAACAATTATTATGGTTAATTGGTCGTTATATCCACCAGACTTTACAGACATCCGTTATTTTCGAATTAAATTGTTATGAAACGTGGTAAGAATTTAGTGTACTAAGCAACATTGTTGTTTTTATAATTTTAAATAACTGGCTTAGATAGCATTTGCAAGCATTTTATGAAGCTATAATGAATTCCTATTGATTTAATTATAGATTGAAAACAAGAACTGTAAATACAATAATTAATAAATATGTATCTTTACTTATTCATTTGATATATCTTTTTTTAATTTGCAATCTGAAATGAGATGCAATCAATAATAGTCTTGACTTCAATATTTCGACACAGAGGATTCCTCCTTCTTTCTTTATAAATTTCACCTTAATAGGCTTTTTCCGAGTTTGTTAAAGGGACCTTTCAACAGATTTTGACATGTTAAAGTTTGTCATTAAGTTCTTTAGATTGCTTAATGAAAACTTCGGAACTAAAAATAGTTTCATTATCAAACAGTAATAAAATTTAAGCAAGACAAAAATATTTCACATCTGGGCTCTAACCCATGACCCTTGGATAAAAAGCTCGCGCTTAAACCACTCGGACATCCGTTCTGACACCGCAATTATTGTTGTTTATACTTTAAATAAGAATTCTCTATAAAATGTCACAATATAACGAAAACAACAGAACTTTTTCAAAGTATGCAATCGTTTTGCGTTTGTAACGCTGTATAAAGTTCTGGTTTTTAAATCGTCCAATGATTCATATAATGGAGATTTAAGAGTATGTTAAATGTTCAGTAGAACTATTTCTTTGCACACACAAAAAACATAACTACGCTGAAAATTTGCAAATCTGACACCATTTTTTCAATTAAAAAAACTACGTGGATAAGTCCATATAGGAAATGGACTGAATTTGCGCTATGTTTAACAAAAATTGCTTTATCAAATTATTTACAATGTAAATTACCATAGGAAATGCAAATATTATCATTTAAAATCTTGTAATTTAAAAGTTGACGAAAAATAAAAGATAACATATGTTATCTTGTTTTGTTTGTTGTTTACAACCTCTCACTCAATTACCACCATGCCAATTACCACCATGCCAATTACCAGCATGCCAATTACCACAATGGCAATTACCACCATGCAAATGAACAGCATTCCAATTACCATCATTCCAATTACCATCATGCAAATTACCACCATGCAAATTACCAGCATGCCAATTACCACCATGCAAATCCAACATGCTAATTACCATCATGCCAATTACCATCATGCCAATTAAAACCATGCCAATTTATACCAGCATGTTTAGTAGCCGGTTCATTTGGTTTAATTGGGCATATTATTGAGCTATTTCTCTAAGCAACGAGGTGGACATTGCTTTAAAAAAATACATGTATGTCGACGCCGTAAAAACAAATGTTATTGACTTTGACAAACATAGTAAATTGTGTATGTTTAGATATGTCATACACTTGCAAATATAGTCCACCTTTTAAGACATACATTCTGGTAAAGTCTGTTCAAACCAGCCTGTGCAGTCCGCATTTTTAATTTTAAGGAAATTCTGTTTTTTTGCTGAAGTGTCATAGTTGTATTCTGGCTAAACCCAACCTATAATAGGGATTTATAATAATTTAATAAACTAGAATTCTTAATCATAACTGGAGACTTCTTATCTTTGATTTTTATAATCCATTTGCACATGACAATTTACCGACACAATATACGCAAATACCGAGACACATATAATCTGATCTGTCTGTTTTCTGTTGAAGGTGTATCCAAGTAAAAGAACATCACATTTTCCTTGAAGATGGAATAATTGTGTTTTCCGTCTATTTATCATCAGTAAATGTGCTTTTAATATTCGCGTTAAAACGTCATGAACACTGCTCTGTTGTTTATTTTATTTTGATGCTTTATATTCGAGAGCGCACGCACGTTTTGATGATGGATCGGTAAAGTTATCAACAAAATGAAACAATCCGGGATACTGACGCACCGATAATGCAGATCATGATTTGAGGATTCTAACCGCAGTGTGTCGGCATGTGTTTAATATATTCTCGACCCAAAATCAAAATCCGTGAACAACAATAGTATACTGTTCTCAGTACTAGTTAATTTGTTCACCGTTTAACACTTGTAAACTTTCCAACGTGTAACAGTGTAATTACCGTACCCCACTGAGACTGGTTTGAGGTGTACCATGTCACTTTATTCCTCCCCCCAGATCAATGTCCTATTGTGCAACAACGATACAAAGTGTCGCATCCCAAGATGTAAATGAACGTTGTGTCAATTACCGACTATCTCGCAAGGGATGCGAGCGAACAGCACTACTCAGCACGTAATATGAAGAGCACTCCAATAATCCTGTTCATCTACTGAACGCAACAGCTTCTTTTACAGTCACCATTCATATGTTTGCACTTGACAGACATTGCGCGAAATGCATAACCACAATGAGATGCAAATTCATAAACGTTTCCCGAAATTGAAATTTAAGAGAGAAAACATTTTATGAATGTTTTTATTTGTTAGTACTAATTGAAGAGCTATCCTCAAAACATTGTTTTATATGCCTGCCTTAAAATTACTCAGCATAAATGCGACAATGTAAGCTCTCTGCTTAATTTAAAGTGAATGATGCGTGTCATCGGTTTCACTGAGAGACCGTTGAATGTGCCCTCAACTGAACTCTACTAACTAAACACGACAGTAATACATCAGATGCACTCATCAATTTGATTTATGCATGAAACAAATCAATATGATTTTACCCCTTAATATTACTCGATTTCTTTTTTTTTTCTTTTCCCTTCCCCTTCTGTCGCTATAGTAGTAAATCAGCTTTATTATACGATTTTTAATTGAACAGTAGCTTTAAATAATTTCATCTCAAATGTAATTTTGTGTTAACCTATGGGTTATTTTGTACAGACAGAACAGCGAAAAGGATCTAGAATGTATTGCCTTAGTTTTTAAGTACGAATACAACTCATTCATGTTAATCACACATGACACGTTCAAAACTTTGTTTGCGAATATTAGATCATGTTACAGTCCCCGTCGGTGTTACGTATTTAACAACAAGCAACTCATCGGGGGCTTTTATTTCTTAGCGTTTGTAACGTTGTATTACAGTGCACAAGCATAATTCAACGCATGCTCACGATGTAGAAGCATATCGGTGGCCTTTCTGTCAAAATGCTGCCTCTCTGTTCATTCTTCGCTGCCTCTCTGTCATAAACAAGAAAAATGAATCGTCGTAATTCACAAAACAGATAAAAAAAAAATATATAATTAAAACCCGTAAACATATTTGTGAATAAAAAAGAGGTGGTCCATGAGTTGAAGCATATATCCAGGTACAGGTTCACAGTATTCCGCAGGTCCAAACACTTATCACAAACTCTATCGAAGATGGAATGATGACGAGGGTGATGGATCAATCGTGCATACATGCCACTTCGATGACTTGTTAACATAGCTTTTCCGTAATATGTCAAATATCTTATGTAATTGATATCATCTTTATGATCAAAACTTTCGTTCAATGTACGCTATATAGTAATTTTCATCAATTTTACTTAAACATGCCTACTTTCGCTTTTGTTGTGGCACGGAAAGCCTCTCCATCGGCTCACTTTTCTGGCACGAGAAGCCTCATATATTTGACCTTTGACCTTGAAGGATGACATTGACCTTGATATTTCACCACTCGAAATGTGCAGCTCCATGAGATACACTTTCATGCCAAATATCAAGTTGCTATCTTCAATATTGCAAAAGTTATGACCAATGTTAAAGTTTGACGCAATCAAACCAACAAACCAACAGACAGGGCAAAAACAATATGTCCCCCAGTATAGACTGGGGGACATATAAATGCCGACCCCGGGTCGTCTGGAAGCAAAAGCCTAATCGCTGCCACTGCGCTACGGTGCCTTGTAATTTGTACAGTGCATCTTAACCGTAATAATAATAGTCGACGTATTTCCCAAATAATCAAGGAAAAGCGCTGCAAACGCTTTATTATTTTACCGATTTTTAATGATGATAATCTATTCATGAAACCATATTTTAAGCTTTTTTCTTAGGCATGAGCCTTAATCGGCTTGTTTAAATATCATGCAACACTTATTTAAAAACAAACACACATGATTTTACTTAAATGTGAACAAGTGCTTTCAATTACACGCGCGCAAACAATAATGTGGTACTCAATCTGGTTCTGGTTGAAAATAAAACGTGTGCCCATGGTGCGTCATTTCAAAGGTTTGACGCTGTATGTTGGTAGTAATAAACTATCAATCGAAGTTTTTATACACTGTAATAATGTGCAAATTCACAAATCAATGGTTCCATGTTATAAATTATATGCGCGCATACACACCTATATACATCATATTAAGGAAGGAAACAAGTTTTTACATTAGTAAAATTCGCGCTTGCGGGCAACTAATATAGAGGGAATTTTAAAGTCAGTCGGCTCTTAACTACGCTAGAAACGATAACCCCATATGCCTGTTTATACTTCACCACTGGTACACTGCAGACAGCGTGTATGTAATCAATAGTGTTTAACAGCTTGTGCGACGACATTGACAAGTCTAGTGTTTAACAGCTTGTTCGACGACATTGGCCTGTTTATCATTGAAATCTGTTCATATTGGCTGCTTACAGGGAAAACGGGGTTTAATGCATGTCAAATAAGATAAGCATGTGCACACTGATTAGCCTGTGAAATGCGCACAGGCTAATCAAGGACGACACTTTCTGATTTTATGGTGTTTTTCGTTTAAAGAGAGTCTCTGGTACTGGGATGAAAATTAATGCATATGCGTTTAGCCCGGTTTTCCCAAAATGAAGCTTAAATTATCTTTTTTCATTAATGATTTGAAAAAAATATAAAAGTGATAATAACTTCAAAGTAACCTCGCTGACAAGGCAAATAAACAAACTTACCTTAAAATCAAATAAACAACCAATGAGTTCTAAATTTTAACATTGTGGCATTTAAATGCTCATGAAATGCTCAATATTGATAAATGTAAACATTGGATCTTAAAAGCTCCATTTAAAAAAGTTACCCTCAACTGGGCTCGAACCACTGACCCCTGGAATTAAAGTCTATAGTTAAGACCACTGGGCCATCCTTGTTCATACAATGAGAGATGTATTGTATACTTTATTTGTATAAGCAATCATCGTAGTATGACAAAATATTACGACAACAACAAAACTCTCCAAATTATTAAATCGTTTAATTTTGTCAATTTACCCAAACGTGAAAGAGTCCCTTTAATGTCTTCAGACTTGCAAATTGAATGAGTTCAATACACTGTCAGATCTAACGTCATGAATAACTTTCATGTTTAGTGGTTGCCTGTTAGCCTGGGCCTGTAGATTTAAGCCCAGGAAACTCAATTAAATAAGTTGTAACAGTTGGGCGAAAAGCAGGGCAACATATTTTCCAAAGTTTGAACAACGCAATCCAATTTAAACATAGAATACAAATTGGCGACTGTTGATAAATTAGGCCTCGGAAATTATTCAAATCCGGCCCACAACAAGACATGATGCGTTAAAATTCTGTCATGTCGGCAAAATTGTTGCTCAATACTTTAAAGAAAATAGATTAAGTATTAGATACACATAACACAAAATGTACATGATTCTAGGCTTGCTATTCTTTAGCAAGACAACTATAATTCTAAAGATGGTTGCCAGTGCAGCAACCAATTGCGAAAAAAAGAGACATACTGTTGTTATTTTGTCTAAGTGTTCTCTATAACATAAACATGAGGATAAACAATGCACACACAAATCGACCTGTGCTTTAACACACACACTTTATAAATTTGAATTTTGTTCATTTCAAACTTGCGATATAAAAGGCTATAACATACTTTTGAAAACTGATTTGCGTCTAAGATTATGCAATAGCGAACAACTTTAGTGCCTTCAGCTCTTTAGTTTTAATTGCCAACGCGCATTAGCTAACATTGTCTTAACATACGTATTTTCAAATCCTTTTCTGCTGCAAGAGTCCTTAAAACATCCATGTTCCAGATTATTTTTATTACATTATAATTAAAGTCTGAATGATACAATAAAACGTTTATCTTTCTTCTGGCTAAAACCCCCGGAAACCCGATATGCTTTGAAAAGTTGGATGTGCTAGGAGAAGTTGCGATAGATTTCGATGAATTTCGGTAGTTTAAGTAAATCCAGTTCTATAATTGTTTAAAGGCATTTTTTTAATAAAAAAATATATATTGGTGTATGCAAAAAGGAGGTATTACCATGTATGTTAGCAAAATCCTGGTTATTATTCAGGATTTATTGAAATATGGCTTTTCTTTTTAAGTCGACGATGCAGGGATTTGTCCCATATTTAGCACTTTATTTACAAATTTCTTTAAAGGTATGCCAGTGAAAAAGTCTTTGCACCGACAATTATATTAACCAATGCCCGCGAGTAACATGTCCGCCAGGGTTTCTTAAAAAATCGTATTGGTGGAAAAATTCGACTTTACATTCAACATGTTGATGAAAAAATGATATGACATGGTGTAGTACAAAGATGTCGAGATATAACATGAGTGCAGTTCAATTAAAAACTTAAAAGCTCACTATTACAGCTGATGTATGCCCACTATGATGCATTGTAGATAATTTTCATTGAACTTTGAGGTTTTATAATTATATCCGTTCTGAAGCTAAGTTAATTTCCTGCTTATTTCATGTCATATCTGGACATCTTTGTACTGCACCATGTCATATCATTTTTTCAAATAAAGCGCTAAATATGGGACAAATCCCTGCATCGTCGACTTTAAATAGCTATATTTCAATAAATCCTGAATAATAATAACCAGGATTTTTCTAACATACATGGTAAAACCTCCTTAGCATACACCAATATATATTTTAATTCAAAAATGCCTTTAAACAATTATAGAACTGGATTTACTTCAACTACCGAAATTCATCGAAATCTATCGGCAACTTCTCCTAGCACATCCAACTTTTCACAGCATATCGGTTTCCGGGGGTGAAATGGCTAAGCCAGTCATAATTGAACTGTTACTTAGTGTACGTGTAGTTATAGAAGTAATTATGTGTACATGTATGTTATGTTAGTGCGTTTTTATTGGAATCCCTTCTTCCTGTTTTATTTTTTTTTCGTTTATACAACATGATTGATGAGGATGTACCGTTTATGTGATGCTGTGCTGTTTTTATCAGAGTTTGTAAAATAGCACTTGATTCAGCTACCGAGTGCAATATCATAAGCATGTTTTGTGTATAACAGTACGAGTGCGAGAGCAAACGTGCATCTATTTTAATTGCGGTGCTTACCTTGCACTTATTGAAGTCACTTCGGTTCTGCTTTCATGCCTCTTTTGATAATTGCCGGACGATTGGGTCACTTGCCATACAAAAATGATTCACGTAGTGATGATGAGGTTTCTCTTTCTTTAAGCATATTGAGGTTCGATTCTTTCATAGCATGCTCTTAAGCTCGTGTCCTCTATAAACTACAGCCTGATGGGCCGCCAAGGATAAAGTTTCGACTGATGAGCAATAACAGTTGAAAATTTGAACAGTCATGGAATATAATAAAATATATCCGCAATGACATATTTCAAGCAGGTACACGACTTAGTATTTGAAAAATGAATCCAAAAATTTGTTCGCTACCTCAGACACAAAAGCTCCACTTACTTATTTATTGAATAATTCACAAAATGTAAGTCACACAACTCTAAAACAAAAAGGGCGACACACACAAATATAACATTGTGCTCTTCGGCATAGTTTTAAAACAATTTTATAGAATCTATTTTTGAATAAAAAAAGTCAACCTCCGTTAATTGTATATTTGTGTTACCGGTTTATCAGAAATAATGTGAATCATAACCCGTCGTAAACAGTCAAAACACATGCAATATACATTAATTCATGCACGTTCTCCCTGTGTACATTTGTATAATCATTAGATATTGTAAAGAAACACACCAAAGTCTGTGATGTCTTTAATGAAGGCTTGGTACACACATTTCAAGAATAACAGTAGTCTTGAAAAATGCACACACACAAAACAAAACGAAGTGTAAAACTTTGATAACAACACATAATGTTCAGCTGTTGTTACATTTTAGGCTGGATTTCTAACGTGGTATCACATAAACCATTGTTTTCATTTAAATGGCAACATCAGATTCATTTCCGTACAATATCTGTTTGATACTCCATTTTAGTGAAAGAAATGATTAATTAATTTGGTAGTGGTTGCGGATGCAATTTATCTTTCAATTATTGCAGAAAATTGCATGCGCATGTGGAATCTGCTAATTATGCTCATAAAAACGTAAACATTAAAATATGTTAGCTGATTTAAAAAAATGCTAAATTATTTAACACAAAAATATTTAAACCTTCGAGTTGTTGAAATATATGAGAAATACGTGTAAATCATGGCAATATCTTTTTTTCTGTAAATCAAATAGATTCGATGTCTACGAGCAATATTCATATGGTGTAGCTTGGGTATATCATTTCAGAAGTTATATAATCGGCAACATCCCTACCGGACTTGTATGTTTGCAAAGCGTGCGTATGTGTTCGACCTAAGGAATTCCATTAACATTTACAAAAGCTACGAGTTTCATATCTTCAACGTTTGATGGGCGATCCTCATTATGATCAACATCCGTGTCGACAATTGGGAAATCGGATATATATCAACGTAGTGTATTTTTCATCTAAGTGAGTCATTTGTGGCGGGTGCATCCTAAGCTGTCTATTATTGTGATGGTTTATGTTCATAAAAGATCAAACTGTATTAGACTTTGATAGTCATTTTAGTTATTTTTGCCGCATTATAATGTTATAATTCTTTGTATTTACCCCTACTGCCTGTATTATCCGAGTAGTTTTACATATGTAGTCTTTGATAGGTTTTAATTAGCACGAGTTAAACACATAGGGTTATACATTCATCGACTTAGGTGTACAAACTACTGTATTTTAAGTGTGTATTCAGTATTATGATTGTTTCATTATTGACTTAATTCATTATAACAAACATATACTCTTTCAGCGTGATGTTTTTGTTTATATTTTAAAGAAGTATGCATTGCCAGCTGCAACTGCATATGATGAACATTTCAAATAAAATTGTAATTATAAACGCAATTCAATCAACATTTTGCATAGAAATACTCAATATTATTTCCTTACAAATTTGATGAAAAAAGTCTTGATGCAACTATTTTAAGTGTGTGCTTATTATTTGACACGAATAATTGGCGAGTCTCCTGTTCTACACAATGTCCAGTACTAATTGTAGGTCGCTGGACCACGGCTTCCAAATATGTGAAAGGACTTATTCGATCCGATAGGCAGTTTATTCACTAGGAAAGGTCATCTTTGATTTTTGCTTACCGTCGACATTTTGAATTTCATTAGAACTTCCTGGATACCTTTGACATAAGGATCTCAATTATAGATTATTTAAAGAATTCATTAAATTAAACAAATTGGAGAGTGTGTTTGCAAGAAAGATTGTGTGAATTGCTTTTAGATTGCCTGGTAATAGAGTGCGAAAATTATTATTATTATACGATTAATCAAGTATGCCTCTCACTAAATTCATTGTATCAATATACTATTACAAAGATCATTTTTCTAATTCCTATCAAATACCTTAGCCACATAATTATGTTGAAACCAAACCTGTAATGAGGTAGCAATAATGTTTGAAATCACGATGCAAGTGTTGGTTCAAAATAGCCCTGAAATGAGAAACAAATGTTGATTGATTGCAACACGTAATTCTTCCCTTTGATGTTACAGCTCTCACAATGTCCCAAATAACATTGTTGTTTTTTATCGAGCTTTTTTCACGTTAACGACATAAACAAATCTGAGCAAAATGAATTGCCAGTACGATGAATGTACGCGCTTATGAATAAGCAATCAAGTTCATGTTGGAAACCTACAGAGACCTTCTGAATCTTACTTAAGCTCAATGCAGATATTTTATATTTACTATGTAACCACAAGAAGAATATAACCAATTCATATTTATTCGAACTACATGTTTATACGTGTTATGACAATAAGGCTTCGTTTCATTGCATTATTATTTATATACACACTTTCAGAAGAAATTACATGGACGCAAAAAAACAAAGGTGCAGGTAATATAAACCTATGTCGTTATGCTGGGTTCATAATGCACTGACTGAGGTAACTCGAGTTTGTGAGGAGAATAAAACTTACGTAGCGCGTCCTAGGACATATTCAACATAGAGAATACCAGGTTAGCGTTGAAGTTTATGTTGCGAGGCTTAGAACGCCGGAAGCGCGAGCCTTGGCGAGCGCTTTCGGTGTTCGAGCCGAGCAACATAAGCTTCTCTGTATTCAACGCTAATCCTAGTATTCTATTTATCCCATTTGATTTTTTCAACGTGACATTTAACATAAATCGATCTAATAACCTTAACAATAATTTTAATTCAGTCATAAAAGCGCTTAAAATCTAACAAATGTAACCATGCGTAGTGATATACATGTATTTGTTCTGGTACGCAAAATAGTCTTTAAAAATTCACAAACAAACTGTGAAACAAGTAAAAATATCACCATATGCCTACATTCAATTTTACGCAGTATGCGAATTTTAACACTTTACGACCGCGAAAAGAAGATTTTACTTTACTATAATTCATTTTATTTTCGAAAGAAAATGATCAAAATCCAATATGGCGGCGAATGATCCTGACAAAATGCTGTCGATGTCAACATACATGTACACCATCGACGACCTAGTTCTGGCTACCATAACTTTAAATGTCGCTTTTAATGATTTTTGACTGGCGCGACTTTGTACAGGTCTGTCAATACTAAATAAACTGTACGCTGAAGTTTCTTTAGCTATCGAAGACTTTGACAATTTTGACGAGTAAACAGACAATTGCAGCGACTGACACTTTATTTGACAAAATATACAGGGCTATACGTTTTCCGACTTCGGACGACGAATTTAAGGACGCGCAGAACGTGTTTTTATATAATGTTATGGGTATGCCGTGTGTGATCCGATGCATCAATGGCGCCCATGTTAAAATCATTTCCCCGAGAACAGGGAACGACAAAAGTACAATTTCAAAAATCAAAACACGTAAGAACTAGTATCTTACCTTTAATTATCCTTTAAAATCCATCTAATAATCCATTTAACTCAATAATTGACGATTTTGCATCTAGGGTCTTTAATAATTATTTTAGCATAGTTAAATAAAGACCCTTATGCCATTCTAACACTTTATTCAAATGGGTTTATGAACGCGATTAACTTTCTTCTTCGTCACACGCTACGTCATGTACTCTACATTACTGTTATGCAAATGAACCGGAGCAGTTTATCTAATAATAGCCGTTGGTAAACTCGGTTGCATTTGCAGATTTCTGCATACAAACATAATTATGTTTAAACTTGCACAATGTTTTATTTATCTATGGTAAATGCCCTTATTGTACGAAAAAATAATTTAATATATAAATACACAAAGAATGGAAAACATTCCAGTACACAAAAGATAAATGAGTAGAAAATACCCGTGTACAAAATGGGACGTTCCCAATTCCAGTGTGGTGCTATTTTTACCATCTTATACTTTACACAGCTCTATGCCTAACGTGAATTAAATAGGAAAGCAAACATAGCAGATTATTCATGAACTGTGCGATATGTGTATGGCTTGTTGTACATTCTTAATATTTAAGGTAAATGTCAAAAGTATATGCTTTGGTTATAAACAATGCACATTACACGAAATAAGGAAAATGTGATCAATTGACAATTCAGATATGTCGACATACAGTACATGTAGAAAACATGTGAAATAAGTCGCGTTTATAATAAATCGTCAAAAAATGGGGAAAATGACGCAATAAGTATGAAGCTTACTAGTAAGCCTTAACTTTTTTCGACTTTGTTTCTTATGAAAAATCATTTAGTGGTAAAGTAAATATAAATAAAAAAATAACAAAACAAAAATCGTGTAATTTTATATTTTATTTCAACAGTTCTTTTGTTGAATATGACATATATATATTTTTTGCAACATATGCACATTTTCTATTAATGGGTGACCTTAAAATTCGATCAATGAACCAAACAATATCGACCTAATTTTAGCGCATATCGCATGACGTCATTTAAAAAGTAGTCCGTGCACGCGACAGGTATATTCCACAGTGTTGAAAACAAGCAAGTATATTCCACAACGTGTTATACCGTCAATGTCGCGCTGAAAATGGGATAAAATATAATAGTTTAAAAAGTTGGCCTTCAAACTTAAGGGGTGTTGCGGCAGTTTAATTAACGGAGAATATATTTATAGCAACACCGATGGTGCTATTATCACAACTCAATAATTTTGTTATCAGTATCATCAGAAATGACCGAATTGGTTTATAATTCAATTGTCAGTGGTTCGATCCCAGGTGGGGTTAACTTTTTTTTACTTCTTTTTTATTTCTTTTATTTCATTCTTGTTTAATACTGGAGCTTTTTTGTCATGTCGTTTAAATTTATCAATTTAATGCATTTAATCACAAACTTCAAAACAAGCCGAAATCTGTGAACAAGTACATGTAAGTTATTAATGATTAAGGTCGAGTTTGATACTGTATGGTATTATGTTTGTGATTAAATATTGATTTTTATTTATGTCTTTTGGTAAGCTGTTGTGATCCCAGTTAAGATTCAAAACAATTTCTAATGTTTATGCATATTTCTTACTATCTATCTTGCCTAATTGATGTATTTTTATAAAATTTGACGTAGACGGTAGGGATAGTTAAAACAAAAAATCTCTGTTAAAAGTGCGGTGACCCCCCTTTTTTATTTTTGTTTCATGATAACAATACATAGATGAACATATTTGAGAAGTTTCGCAAAAAGGTTATTCGATAGAACTTTTTTTAATTCCATTTTTGTGGTAAAAATAGTAAAAAAATGACGTTTTTTGGTCGACATAAAAATTATAAAAATTAAATTTCTTAAAATTTAACTTGTGTTCTCCATTTTTTTGGTTGTTTGTGGTTTACTTAAATGGTATATGATATATATTAGCTTATATAATCTCTACATGTTTCCAATTTCATAGGTTATTAATCATTATTATGCAATTAGAGATTTTTCAGTTTTAATGAAAAAGTACATATTATATAATGGTGAATAAAATCCAAACAAAGCCGGTGACCCTATGTTTTTATTGCATTTTTCATTTAGTATTTGTATGTAGTACTTGAATAAAAAGTTTGAGCAAAAGTTATTAGATGGAAAAAAATCATCAAAACTGCAGCAACACCCCTTAAATCTGTATAAATCTTAAAAAATATCACAACTGCGTTGCTGTGTACTTAAAAAAAATAATATACTGGTTATACGTTTAACATAAAAAATCGAAAATACTATATATGATGGCTATAATAAAATGTTCTTAGTTTTGTGTGTGTGTGTGTTTTTTGTTGTTTGTAATATTTTTCTCGATAGGTATAAAAGATATAAACTTGTTTCTCTTAAAGGGACCCTTTCACGTTTTGGTAAACAAAAAAAAGGAAAAAATATTTGCAAATTTTCGTTGTATTTATGATGTTTACGAGGAAACTGTAATAACGAACATTTACAATACTCTAAAATATCCATTATTTGCATCTGTTGACGATTTAAGAACCTGACAAGGTCAGTGGTTCGATCCCAGTTATGGCTGGCGCTATTAAGTTCTAATGCTTACATTTATCAAATTTTAAACATGTAATGACAAACTTCAATACATGCAAAAATCTCGCGAAATGTCCAATTAAGATGTTATATATATATATATATATATATATATATATATATATATATATATATTTATTTATTTATTTATATTTATATTTATATATATCAGACATTTCCCCAGGCGGTTTTAGTACAGCAGCCCCGCGGTGCTTGGACTTTTAGGTTACAATATACCAAAAGATTTCCTACACAAATTCAATGTAAAAGCAATGACTTCAACAAAAAATAAAGTCAAACTTTTGCGCCTAGAGACCCCCATAACCATACCTTTTCTTAAAGAGCATTCCAAGCCGCAATGATTTAGACAATCAAAAAGGGGGGGGGGGGGTCATGCGTTTTGCAAGAAAGAACTCGATGCGAATCAGCGGTCACTGTTTTACAGCCATCAATTTACCGGGTTCGTATCAGTGGATGAGGGTTTCCCGCCATCTGTCAAAGTCTCATGTAGTCTTTAACCTTCAAGCAAATGAGTGAATTTCTGTTAAACATCAATATTTTCCCTACCACATGCACAAAAAGACATTCTAAAATAAGGTCATGGCAAGTGCCCACACAGAAAATTGTGTCTTCTTATAAATGATGTTCAGGTTTTTAAAGAGTATAGCATTGCACTCCCAAAAGATTTAGTATATTGTAACCTTAAGGAAAAATATGTTCTAAATAAAATGTGTTTTTCTTGCATATTATTATCTTCCTATTCCTATTGCACCTATGTATTAAGTTTGGCTGGATTATCTGTCCTTTTGGCCATTTTAGATCACATTTTCACATGCGGGTGTTTTCGGTCCGAAGAAGGCGATTTAAGGCCTGTTAAAGCTTAAATGTCCCTTTAAGATTTAAAGCTGTTGTGTTCAATATCTGCAACAAAATACCAAAACAAATTATATGGACAGGCACGTGGGGCTTATGCGGGGTGGGGAAAGAATGAACTTGTTAGATATTTTCACTCCAAGCAATTTTGATAATGTCTTTTTTGTGTGTGTTTTTTTTTAAATACCCCCAAAAATGTCAATTTCAAAGCAAAAAAAAAACAATTTCATCCAAGACAAACGACAAATAAGCAAAAGTGAGAGACCAAAGATACTTTGAAGTGTAGAAATCAATAAGCTTCATATAACTGGTTGTTTCACACTAATAAAAGTGTGAAATCTTGAAAGCGCCTTGTTGCTCGGAGCCCATTTATTTACCAGTCGCCAATGATATATTCTAGCATATAATGCCATGGGTGCCTTTAAACTGCAGCAAATGGTCAATATGCACTGCCAGCTGTCATTCAGAGGTTCAAGAGAATACAAAATTTCATATTTTGGGCACAAAATAAGTACTTTTGACTATTTTTATGGTGGCAATCTGGTCAAAATGGGCGTTTATAACTGAGCGAAAGACAAAAATGCTCATTTTGGGGGTTTAGACTGGAAGGAAAGGTTAAAATGAACAAGATACATATATGTTGGAGAGCATTATAAGCTTAGAAATGAAGTTCAATGAAGTAACAGGGGCAGAAAGGCAGCTCAGATCAATGCAGGCTTCCTGAAAGAGGTTTCTAGTACATCTTCTGGGGACACAGCTTCCCGCAGAATTCTCAATACAACAAATATCATTGATCCATGTCACCTTTGTATGCAAAGACAAGCAAATAAGGTCAATACTTCCCTTAAATCACTGAATGAGAGAAGCATGTACCAAATAAAAAACTAAACTGGTTGCTGAAAGTGCCACATTTTGGCAAAAAGATCTCTCTAAGGTAAAAGATGAAGGGGACACTTGCTACAACAATCCTATGTTTAAGTCGGACGCCACATCCTTTCAAGCCGGAACCATGACTGTAAGCATATTGTGAGAAAACAATACCAAACACAAGCTAATTGTATGGTTACAAGTAGCATATCAACTCAGATGCACTGCATACATGCTTAGGAACAAGGATAAACCTGTTAAGTGCCAACTTCTGCTGCCAACAAAGCACAAGCTTTACGTGTCAGGACGCGGAACCATCCATACAAACTGCACGGGGAATTGCATGACGGCAAGGGTTTGAGTGACGACAAACCTGATTATGACAGTATTTCACACCTTAAGCATCATAAATATGCTTATTTGCTTGTGTACGTGATAATAATTTAGTATTATTACCTGTTTTGCCATCAACAATCCTTATCCAGTGGCCCTCAGCTTAGTCGCAGACATTCCTCTACCGGAAAAAGTCAAAATTCCCAATAAAAAATAGATATAAAATGGCAAAAAACATGCATTTAAGTATTTTAGTGTATTTCTATGAATAATATGACGTAATAAACCTTGTTATGTTCATGATTGTACTGAATATGAAGGCTGCCTCAATTTAGTGTCTGCTGCACTGTCCAAACTGTAAAAATGTCCCCCATTCCATTTCGGTGAAATGGGGCTCTGTTTGAATGTTCATGCTTTATGCACAAGCTATAGTTGCGTTACTGGATCACGGAGTCCCTGGCGTTGAATTCTGACTTCATGTAGCACACTCACGCTACACGGTCAACCAATATGCCTTTGAATTCAAGACGGAAAGCAATTTAGCCCTTATTTGGCTATATCAGGGTGGGGGTCAACTTGAAAAAGGTCAAAATATCTGAATTCATGCATTTAAGGCACTTATTTTCTTCTCTTTTGTTAAGAAATGACCAAAAATCAGCTTTTCCAGTCATATTTTGCACTTGCAGAAGATATTTCATTTTTACCTAAAGCTAGTTTAGGTTACAATATACCAAAAGATTTCCTACACAAATTCAATGTAAAAGAAATAACTTCAACAAAAAATAAAGTCAAACGTTTGCGCATAGAGACCCCCATAACCATACCTTTTCTTAAAGAGCATTCCAAGCCGCAATGATTTAGACAATCAAAAAGGGGGGTCATGCGTTTTGCAAGAAAGAACTCGATGCGAATCAGCGGTCACTGTTTTACAGCCATCAATTTACTGGGTTCGTACCTGTGGACGAGGGTTTCCTGCCATCTGTCAAAGTCTCATGTAGTCTTTAACCTTCGAGAAAATGAGTGGATTTCTGTTAAACATCAATGTTTTCCCTACCACATGCACAAAGAAACATTCTAAAATAAAGTCATGGCAAGTGGCCACACAGAAAATTGTGTCTTCTTATAAATGATGTTCAGGTTTTTAAAGAGTAAAGCATTGCACTCCCAAAAGATTTAGTATATTGTAACCTAAAAATACATTCCGCCGCGGCGCTTGATTTCCCGATCATGTCGCCGCAACGCTTGAATATTTTCACAAGCGCTTGTAAGCTATGGTCAGAATGTTGTCTGCATTCGGCCAACGACCAACCAAAACAAGCACGCGCTTATAATCTTGGTGGGCATAAAGACTTATATACGAGGTGTAGACGTTTAACGGGTCGTCTATGGGGGTCAATAATGTTGTTTGTCCACTATTAATGGTCGATATCGATCGAGTATACCGGTACACGTTGCGTAATAGCATTTTAAGGTATGCTTAACAACTATTTCAGCGTCGTTTTAACAGTAACAGTTGTTTGTTGCGGTAATGGTTAATTGAATTTATATTTACAATTAAATGGAGTCAAATGTCTAATTTGATTGCTCTCGACTTCTAAAAATGTTTCCACACTATTTTCTCAATGGCGACTATAAATAGTAACGACTGTAAGATAGTGCAATAAGTTCAAGTGCAAGTGTCCAGGACGTTGCCAGTATTATCCTGAGACCATAAAGCAGGCGATTCAAGCCGCATGCCAGTGGGTGCGATAGTAGTTGGAATCAAGATTTTCCATGGGTCACAGAAGCTTGAAGGAGTTTAAAATATTTCTACTGACCTTATGTTTTCTTTAAATCTGTCGTGAAAACAACTTAAAACGATATCACAAATGAATAATTAATGTGTTTCATTCACTGAAACAGTATATCAGAAGATGTTTGTTTTTTTTGCATTAAAGATAAGACACTTACAACATGAAATCATATCTTAATGTAACTTTATAAACATAAAAAAGACTATTAATAAAAAAGTAATATAAAGAACGAAAATATAAGTTGTTCGATTAGTAGTCCACCTTTTCGTAGGTATGTGTGCATTCGTCACATGTGCAGACCAGTGCGTTTATCAGTCGGTACTGCTCCGTGGGTAGAGTTGCCTTGCATATGGATGGCAAGGGACTCACTAAGCCGCCATCAGAAGACAAAGACCCACTCCCAGGCCAAACAGCTGAGGGTAAATCGACGGAGAAATCTGGTTGGGCAGCTTGAAGATCTATGCCTTCTACAGACGAGTACCATGCTGGCAGCCTTCAAGAAGTTGAGCTTGTTGATGAAGCAGGAAATTCCTCTTACAACAAAATATATCCCTCATAATAATTTAGGTAAGTTGTTCCCCTGCTCCCCCCTACATATACATCTTTAGCTGGAAGATGCTTGACTCGGCTGTCAAGAACACACTAACAAACAAAATATGCTTTTAGCTTAAATAATTCTCTTATATTCAATTCGAAACGATTTAAAGATCTTATGTCAGAGTTATACCGGGTGCAGCTTCGATAACAAAAACAGCGTGCATCGGAAAACTTGTCAGAACTAGCGCAGAACACCAGAAGGCTGACAAATTTGGCTTACCCTACTGCCCCAGCCGATGTTAGAGAAACCCTTGCAAAAGAGCAATTTTTAGATTTGCTACATAGCATAGAGTTGAGGATACGCACAAAACAGGCTAGACCATCGAGTATGAATGATGCTGTGCGTCATGAAGTCGCAATTGAAGCCTACTACAAAGCTGAGCAAAAGCACATTGCCTCAAGTAAGGTGCTGGCAACAAGTACTGCGGAGGGCGATACGCAGATCAAACATCAGAACGACCTCAAGTCCTTGCAGTTTGCAATTCAACAATTACAAAACGAGTTCCGTGAGTGGAAACGACAAAGTAATAGTGCCCAGAGATCATTTCAACCTAGGAATACGAGCTCAGATAGACCACGGAATAACTTCCGAACACCTAGATGGAACCCAAGGCGCACTAATGTTCCCAGGTATAATAATAGCCAAAGGTCAAATACAAATGCGTCACATAAAATTGACCGAAGTACAGGTGACAAGGGTGGTGAAGTTAAGAAAACCACTTTCAATGGGGCCGGCTTGTTCATCGTAACAGCACACATCGATGGTTCTGCTGTTAGATGTCTGATAGACACAGGAGCTAAACTTTTGGCTGATGTCAACACAGACCTGGAGTATGATTTTTTGGCAAGTGTACCGAACTCAAGTATTTTGACAAGGACATTTTCGCGGCATGTGGAATGCCGCTTAATATCAAAGGTCAAACCACGCTTGACCTACGTATTTATGGAAAAACCTACCCGAGCACGACGTTAGTAGCAGACATTGATGGAGAAATCATGTAAGGTCTTGACTTTTTCAAGCAGTATCAGTGTCATATTTATTTGGCGTCAGGGCAGATACTCATTAATGGAGACAGGTGTTCTATCAAAAGCAAAGGAGCTTCAGGATGCGCGGGAAGCACACCGGCGTCGTATGATTTCAAGATAGAGCATAGACCACCTTGGTATTAAGAAAACGTTTGAAAAGATAAGACAACGATAGTACTGGCCTGGATTAAGACATGTGAAGATCTATGTGAGCGGTTGTGACGTTTGTGCTAAACGCATGAGTCCTGCTCGATCAAAAAGGACGACCATGTCGAAAATGAAGACTACCACAAGTACTAGCACCTCGTTTCCGGTATGCAAAAAGGATGTACCGCTTACGGGGGGCTTCCGATACCATATTATGACGTGTGCCTTGAAGAGAATCGCATGCAAGGAGTGTGGAGTAAACTTCAAGAAGGTTGTATACCTTTAACGACATTATGCCCGAACGGGGCACGATCAAGTCTCGCAGGGCAGTGACAATGGATGTTGTTCTGAGACTGCCAGTGCTTGCGCGAGTGCAGTGAGTGATAAAGAAGATCACGAAGATAGTGACCTCGAGTTAGATAGGACAGTTAAAAAGAGGACGGCTCCCACTCCTGTTCAAGCGCCGGTCAAGCGAGCTAAAGGTTCGGAGTCGGAATGCCCTGGACCCAGTTGTCCAGTCAAAAACCTTGATGAACAGTATGGAGCTGTTGATAAGGTAGAGACTGGGAAGTGGTTGCGCAGTAGCGGCGTTCGAGCGGATAATAAACCGAAGGTAGATATGAAAGAGAATGTCATTCAAGTCGACTGTGTCCTCCGAATGAATAAGAGCACACAGGAGGAAGTTATCGTTGCTGAAAGGGGGACACAGATACGAGACACAGTGCAAGTGCTAAACGAATGTTAGTGCAACAAATTGCACAAGTGCAATTTCTGTGGCATATATTTTGAGGATATGGCAATGTTCTTCATCCACCAGGGTTGCCATACCAATGGACAACCTTGGAGGTGTAATGTGTGCGGACGCACATGTAATGACAGAAAGGCATTCTTTATCCATGTCACAATGCAACACATTGCTTAGATTGTAATATTTGATTGTTTTATTTTCTGTTAATCGTTGATGCTCAGGTGAAGTGCATATTACTGTTACAGAGCATTATAGAGCATCATGTTTTGTTAATTTGTGTTCTTCGTTTTAAGACTGTTTGATTTGCCATGTTATGTTGTTTAAAAAAATGTATATATAATAATAATACTAATAATAATAATATAAATACATGAATAAGCGGGACGCTTAAAATCGGAGGCGTGGGTAATGTGGTTTTTTAACCTACCGCCGTTCTTACTTACGTTAATTTTTCTTTGGGTATATTGTTCCTTTTTCTCCTTTTTGTTAATATATTAAAAGCGTCAATTGATTTGCGGTAAGCATTGCCGAGGTTCTATTCATTGTTGAAAATATGCATAGAAATGTATCGTTGTTTGTTGTTTTTATATCCATTTGTTTAATAAATGTTAATTGCGTTGATAAAGACCAAAACCTCATTATTATGCTATATAATTAAGTCAAACCACTATTACGTAGATCTCAACTGTATCACTATGGAAATGTCCGAGAAACGCCGCATGAGAAGACAGTATAAAAGCGCGCGTTTTCTCTCTAAACAGGCAGTTCTGCTCCCGACTTCGTCGAGTGAACATCGCGAAATTAGGTAATTAAACTATATTATTAACATACATTAAGGACTTTGGGCACACAGAGACTGGCTTTCCTCCTCAAACGTTCTGAGAGCCTTGAAGTTGGATTCCTACCCCTAAGCAGCCCAAGTCGCTAATAGTTGATATATAAGTCACATACCTTCATACAAACAGTACAAGGCTCAATACCTAGGGTATCTAGTAACACAGACTTGGAGACATTTTAGATATAGGTTTCCATACATAGTCCCGAGACATAAGTTTCCATACATAGTTCCGAGACATAGGTCTCCATACATAGTCCCGAGACATAGGTCTTCATATTAGTTCCGAGACATAGGTCTCCATACATAGTCCCGATGCATAGGTCTCCATACATAGTTCCAAAGACATGGGTATCCATATATAGTCCCGAGGAATAAGTCTCCATACATAATTCCAAGGACATTGGTCTCCACACATAGTCCCGAGACATAGGTCTCCATACATAGACCCGAGGTCATAGGCGTACATAGTGAGTGTTCGAGGTCATATGATTATAGCATTTGATTATACTTGATTTACTGTTTTCAAACCAATCATTGAATTAATAGCCAATCATAAAAGCAAGGTAGCTTAAGGAAAATTATATACCGTATTATTGTATTGTGTTTTGCATTATTGCCTGCACCATACTATAAAGACCGACGCTCGGTCGAAGACACGTTACATAACGACCTAGAAAATGTTCAATATTTATTATACCCGTTATGTATCGTACGTTAGCTTTTTGCAATCATATCATCTTGATATTGACCACGTAGGTCAGAAAATGAATTATCAATTAATACTATATAATTGCAATAAAATAAACGTATCTTTTAATAGATATATCATATATATTATATATATATATTTACATTTAAGGTCAATAGCACATACACATACATGACACATAAAACAAATAATATAGTACAGATTAACATAGAATATATCACAGATTTCAAGGAATTAAGACTAGGCTGATTAAAAAAATTACAATTTAAGAGCAACAAATAAAACGCTGTTACTGTATGCATACTTTGAACAATACATAAGTTTTTTAACTGTAGTAGGTTCATAGGAGCATGAATGCTGAGGACCTATGGTTAACCCATTAAGCTGAAAGCTTATTTCAAATGGGGTCTATAAAACGCACACTGAAAAAGAAAAGTGATTCAAAGAGACAAAACCATATAAACAAATAAACATAAACTATTAACAGTTAAGATTTTGGTACAAAACGGGATTATTAAGAGTGTGCAATTCATCTTATTATGCACAATATCACAATTTAGCATGGTTATCACAGATGCTTGTTGCAACATAATATTAGTTAAATAAAAAGTCACATTTACTATCTGATACTTGCTGTTCAAGAAGATGTTTTTTCACTAATTGTTTGAATCTAGTAATTTTACACGTTTAATATTGTCAGGGAGAGAGTTCCAGTCTCTTGGTCCAGTATATAAGAAAGTCTTTTTACAAGAAGTATAATGGACACTAGGTAAACTAAAATTAAATTGTTTAGTTGCTAGAGCTATTACCAAAGTTTTCCCTAAGATATGAAGGGTATGTCTTATAAAAGACTTTATGCATGTGATTTAGCCTTAGCTGTTTTACTCTATATCTAACATTTAACATATTCAGATGAACATAGTCATGCCAAGTAATAGAATGTCTTGGAGAGTAACTTTTTATCAATCTGATTATCTTGTTCTGGACAATTTGGAGTTTAGATTTTAGACCTTTATTCAGAGGTCCAGGATGAACAAGAATAATCGAAGTGACACTGTTGAAGTGCAGATGATAACATTTTACGTGTGTTAAAATCCAAACAACTATTATGTCTATGCAAAAATTTAAGTTTACCATTGACCTTAGAGATAATGTTTTGTACAATAGCTTCCCCTGATAAAAAACAATCTACTGGAAGGCCTAAGTACTTAACTTGTTTAGTACTATGTATCTCATGACCATTACAAGTGACTTGTGTAGACCCTTGCTTACTTAAATTTCGATTTGGGCCGAAAAGAATATACATCTATTCAGTTTTCCCCAAGTGCAAGGATAACTTATTATTTGCCAGCCAGACCGAGAAATTTTCTAAAACATCACAAAGTTTGGCAGATATAAAATCAGGGTCCTTATGACTAAACAATATTGTGCTTTCATCAGCGTACAATATAATTATACAGTCATTATTTATGCTTGTGACCATGTCATTAACGTAATATAAAAAAGCAGGGGGGGCCAAGTATACTACCCTGGGGCACCCCACAAGTGACTGGAAGAGGGGTAGAAGTTGTTTTACCTATGTTTACTACTTGGCTTCTATCCGTCAGGTATGACTTAAACCATGGAATTGACCGATCACCCATTAACTCTAGCTTCTTGAATCGAATGTCATGATCTTTCATTATTTATTTTACAGCGCATAATTTTTTTAAAGGGTCATTTTCACGTTGTGGTATTTGACAAAATTTATAAAACAAAATGTTTCAGATTCGCAAATGTTCGTTGTAGGGATTATATTTGTGAGGCCACAGTAACACTTAACATTAACCATCCTCTAAAATATCCATTATAAGCATCTTTTGACAAATTAAAAACCTGAAAATTATAAAGCGTTGCAACGCGAATCGATTTAATAATTTTGAGAGTTCAGTCACTGTTGTTGTCGTTATATTTTGTGATACTCCTAGGATTGCTTATATAAAATATAAAATACATCTTTTAGTGTATGAACACGGATGGATATATATATATATATATATATATATATATATATATATATATATATATATATATATATATATATATATATATATATATATATATATATATATATATTTATTTATTTATTTATTTATTTATTTATTTATTTATTTATTTATTTATTTATATAACTACACAATTATGTATAAAGCTGGCAAACTTATATTCTGTCAGTGAGTTGTTTTGTGAAACTAGTATATATGTATGTATAGTCGCTTCAGTTCGCCACGGTGATCCGAGAAAGCATCCGACTTGTAGACGGTTCAATAATACCCATACAAAGACACCTTGAACGATTAATGCCGATCTCTACTGTATGCATTTGATTTCATTAATAACTGTATAAATATATTGACTTTCTTTCAGAGTTAATTAAGAAATAATATTTTTCTATCATGGTTTGTTGTCGAATAACCCACAGTAAGAAGTATAGATGCGTAGGAATTAAATCACGAGTGCGAAGCACGAGTGATTTGATAACACGCATCTTTACTCCTTACTGTTGGTTATTTCAAGGTTCTACTGCTAATAGTGTAGGAGGAGATAGTGGCCGACCACGCCCACCCAACATTTTGTTTTATCACAACTTCTTCATTTATTCACCAATTGACTTCAAATCAATACTGAACATCTCTTATGACAACTTGGTCTATCTCGACCATCCATGTCCACAGTACCCACCCCAGGGCCATTGATAACTTGCTTTCCGTCCTCTTTCAAATTTATCGAGAGCTCCATGGGTACCACTTCCCCGTACCCCCAATTTTTTTCGTACCCAACATCTTTCGTACACAATTTTTCGTACCCAAAATTGTTCGTACCCAATTTTTTTGATACCCAATTTTTTTTCGAAGCCAATTCTTTTCGTACCCTATTTTTTTCGTACCAAATTTGTTTTGTACCCAATTTTGTTTCGTACCCAATTTTTTTTCAAACCCCATATGTGTTTTCGTACCCAATTTTTTCGTACCCAAATTTGTTTAAGTACCCAATTTTTTGTTTGTACCCAATTTATTTTCCGTACCCAATTCTTTTCTTATCAATTTTTTTTCAGTACCCATTCTTTCGTACCCAAATTTTTTTCTTATCCACATTTGTTCGTACCCAAATTTGTTCGTACCCAAAAAATGTTCGTACCCAAATTTATTTTTTCCTACCCAAATTATTTTTCGTACCCAATTTTTTTCGTACCCAATTTTTTTTCGTACCCAATATTTTTTTCGTACCCAAATTTTTGTTTCGTACACAAATCTTTTCGTACCCAAATTGTGTGCACATTTTTTTCGTACCCAAATTTTTTGTTCACACATTTTTTTCGTACCCAAATTTTTTTCGCACCCAATTTTTTTCGTACCAAAAATTGTTTTTCGTACCCAAATTTTTTCGTACCAAATTTTTTTCGTACCCAAAATTTTTTCGTATCCAAATGTTTTTCGTAAACAAATTTATTTATGACATAATTTTTTTGTAACCAAATTTGTTTTCGTACCCAAATTGTGTTTTGTACCAAATTATTTTTTTCGTACCCACATTTTTTTCGTACCAATAATTTGTTCGTACCCAATTTTTTGTATTCAATTTCTTTTTCGTTCCCATTTTTTTTTGGCATAATTTTTTCGTACCCAAATTTTTGTTCGTACCAAAAATTTTGTTTTAACATAACTCCTTCATTTATTCACCAATGGACTTCAAATTATTACTGAACATCTCTTTATTACAACACGGTCTATATCTAATATAAAAGCAACGTGGAATGTGGTGTCCGTTCGGATCATTGCATAATGACCACTGGATCCTTTAAAAGTACTTATGGCGTGCTCGCCATCTGCAGTTAGTAATACATAGACGCATACATTACGTACATCACCAGTTAATTGATACTTATCAAATACGCAGCTTTCAACTATTCTAACATGTAACTGAGTGCTATCCATTCATAGAAACCATGGTATTTTAATGATTTTTCCGTCTGTACACGTAGTATATGTCCTATGTAGAATATTACGCCCGGTTCTTGAGACTTCTCACACTGGCAGAGATAATAATTCACAGTTATACCCTGTAAATTTGTCCCCTTCAAAGAAACAGGGATATATTGAATGCAAGTGTCGGTGTTTCGGTCGGGCTATCTGTTCATCCGTATATTTATTGTATCGATTAGTAATGTCCAGATGTGTGTTTGATTGGTGTATGTTTGTCATTATTGATTACGCAAACTCTACTTGTTATGTCAGGAAGCATACAATTAATAATTATTGGACTATATACTTTAAATTATTATATTTTCAAACACATTTGAGCAATAAATGATTTTTTTATGATTTATGCTTTTGAATGTCATGTTTCCATGGAAATGGTATTAAATGTTATTAATCATATACAAGTGTCAATATCAGACACTATTGTACACAATAAGGAAAACCTTTTTAACGTAGAAGGTGGTATACAAACATTATAAGATGTATTCAGATATTCGGTATATTTTAACAAGATAAAACATCAAATCAAAGAAAAAAACTTGTGCTATAATGTGCATTCTTTTTTTAATGCAGAATCATATCTTGCACAACATAGTTAAATGCATTCACTAACACGTTGTAAACAATTTAAAATGTTTAAAATGATATTTCTTCCATTCAGGTGCCACTTGACCCGTTTCAGCTAGGGCTCGAAACTTTGCTAGTTTGAGTCTTAAACATTTTAGTAAAAACATTTCTCATTTGATGGGCGGAGCTTCGTCGTCTTGGTTTATTTTCTAACATTTTACGTCGGCGAATTTCTCGATGAAGTTCGTGGAAAAGTTCGTAAATTTCGTCTCCTCCATCGGAAGCCGAAGTCTCAAAAAACGCGCATGCCCAGTCATTCGCTAATCTTTCACCTTCTGTGTACGGCACGCGCACCTCGTGAAGAAGGTCAATTTTATTACCAACGAGAACGCATTGCACATTAGTCTTTTTTATTTCATCCAAGCTCTGTTTAATGTTTACTACTTCTTCAAAGCTGTTCCTGTCGTTAACGGCGTATACCAGCACGAATCCGTCAGCCCATCGCACGTGACCCTCTCTGTGAAGTGTCCATTCCTAAAAGTACACAGTTGGAGTTAGGGTTTCCCACTTTTTAAAGATTGGCACTTTGATCTTGTCTGTCTTACAAACTTTGAAATAAAAAAATTATCCAATCACCAGGGGTAGTTGCAAAAATATCAAGTTTACGATGAAATGTATGTGATAAAACTAGACCGATCTGTTCTAAATACCATACTCTAACATATTGAAAACTGTTCCAGTTACTGTCTAGTTTGTATGTACAACTTATATAAAGGACTTGGGATAATCATGACCAACGCTAAGCTGCAAGATATAAGGTGATGTTATAAACACGTTCATATACCTGAAATAGATAATGCTTATGTGTATTCCAGACCTTCATATGGACATTATACGTTTTCAGATCGTACAATTACTTTTACATGCCTATGGAGGCCAATACACGCGGAAATGCTATTTGTAATAAAGCTCAATAGTTAATATTTTGATACTTATAAGAAATCAACAATGTACATGATTATTCTAACATAACTGTAGATTGCATTTGAATATTTATGCACGCTTATTCACAAAACGATATATACTTATCAGAATATTGGAAAAGTTTTACTGGTTTTAAGGAATAAGGTACAGTGTAGGGAAGATGGAGCGATGACAACACACCATGAGCTTGGCAGGTGTTAAGGTTACACGGACGAGATCATGAAAACGCGTATTGTATTGCGTAATGTATTCCGCATTTAACAACAATTTACAGCGTAATTCTAAACAACCTCTTCTTTTACAGGTAACAAGAGATGCTAATTATCTCTCCTCTTATTAATCACACTGCGATGAAAAGCCATATATTGTTAAACTAACAGACGCAAACATGTTTTTGTGCAAACACCCTCGTGAAGAGGATACATTTAAATGGTTGAACGCATATACTAATTGCAAAACCGTTATATATCTATACCATGTCTACACTGTGTATAGTGTTTCGACACGTCTGCTTAGGTTATTGTTATCAAGGGTAATAACGGTACTTTAACTGACTAATGTACAATGCTTAAAGCCCCTATTCCATGTATTGTCAACTTTTGACGTACAACCCGACAGACGTCTTTCTTTCATCCCAAGTAACAATCATATAAATGAGGATTGCAAAGATCGAAGCATCCTCTAGACATAGATAGTACTTATCGACCGACCTTCCAACAGGCAGAGAGAACCATACCACCTCTTCTTCAGATGATGCATAATGATTGTTAAAGAACAATACCGATAATATAACATATATAACATTAATACATGTACAAATAAAACAACATGCAATACCAAAAAATTGATAGTAGTGTTTTTATAAATAATTTGTTTTAGATTTGTGAAGGCCTTTGAGATGAAGTCTTAAAGTCAGAGAAACAAATGCTTTCAAAAACTTTACTAGCAAAACATTAATTTTTGTAATTATTTGAATGCTTCAAACAATGTGTGTACCATACATTCAGTTTTCAGCCATGTTTTGATCGGATTTTTGTTCGATTCAATGTTTGTACAAATGAACCCTACCTGCCCCGCGGTGTCCAATATCTCCATAGCAACGGGCTCGTCGTCGATTGTCGTCTGGTGCTTGTATGTGCATTCTGAAGGCATATCAAATACACCACGTATGATCTATAAGTTTTCATAATCTAAGTTTTCCGTCAATTCAGAGCTAAAACGCATTACAGACGTAAGTAATGTATGATTGTAAAGAAGCAATTTTACCAATTGACAGTTTTTGTGTTGTTTGGTTGTCATAGCGCGACTTTCAAAACTGTGTTACCTGTAAGACTTGTATTCAATTTGAAATAACGCTTATTAGCTTATGTATTCCAATTTGTGATTTTTACATAAGTGTTGATTTTTTTGTTGGTATGACATTTTCTTTTGGTAGACATTCAACTCTTCATGACTTAAGATTTTATAAGCTTCTTATTATTACAACCAAAGTATGACTCCTGCGTACATTTTTTATGAGAAAAAGCTATAGCAATAGGGACCATTTTTACAATACACTGTTATCAGGTGGTACATACATTGGAATAAAAAGAAAATGCGATATTTTATGTGTTTAAATTGCATCGTCCTATAGTAAATAGAAAGTTGTTATTTACAAAAATATCACAAAATCTGCCAAAAACAACTCTCATGAGTTTTCGTTTAAAGTCATTTTAAATGAGTATTGTGTAAACCACTGTAACCGCTGTAAAACGTGGGTCTCGATCAGACCTTATCACAATCATAAAACAGTAGCCATAATCAAACAATGGTGCACATTGAGCGTGTTTTAGCTTTGGCAGACCCACTGGCAGGGTCACATGTCTTACCAAGAGTTGGGTCGTACTCCCAGATAAATCGCCTCGTGAGAAACCGAACTACAAGAGCTGAAAAGAAAGAAAAACACAATATAATTCCCAGTGCTATCTAAAAGTGGAATTTATTTCTTGCAGGACTTCAAGAAGGAAAACTGTGTTTTCGAAATATGGATTGCGCAGATTGCTCACACATCACGAAAGAATATTTCAGCGTGAACAAGCACTATTGAAAGAAAACATATATCGGAACACTTAATGGTTAAGTACTGGAAAATAGGATACAGATGGATAATCTAAATGTTTTATTACATGTGCTGTATGGCAAAATGTGTTTGCAACATATAATGGAACAAGCTATATTATTTTAGCTAAAATTAAAAAAAAAAAATTAATACATAGATGAAGATAAATAAAATACGTTGTTTTATAAAGTGTTTGTTTATGTTGTTTACAACTTCTTATCCACTACAGTGATTGCTATTTTGACATGCATTCCCAGCAGGTTAACTTGGTTTAATAGGGCATATGGTTGAGCTTTGTCTAATTGAAAAGAAGGGGATTTAATTTTTATTGTCAAAATACTTCGAAACTATAAAAACCGATGTCATGACCAAGATAAACATGTTATTATCATATATGCCATATTTAAACAAGATTTCGGGTGTAAAATGTGAATGAAACTCTTGTTTTACAATAGTTGGATACATGCAGTACGGCCTATGTCAATGAAAAGATATTTCAAATGTTGGTGTGTGGATATTAATGCGTTGCCAATTTTATGAAAAAAATACTTTTCTAGAGGCTGATATTAGCGAACACAATTAAGTTTGAAGTCAGAATTAGAGTTTCTGATAGAGGAGGTTGTTATGGCGAATGATCTTTGACCATGACACTAGATTTCATTACCACGTTTGAATATGCAAATTGTTTTTACTGTCCAAGGTCATCAGTTGCAAAGTTTCCGATGCTTAAGAATTCATTTTCTTGTTTTGTATGAATATGCAAATTGTTTTTTATTGCCCAATGCCATGAGCTGCACAGTTTGTAATACTTAAGAATTGTTGTGTACGTATATCAAATAATCGTCAGATGTTTATATTTAGAAAATACGTAGCGTCTACATTTCGTATTTATTATTTTGTTTATTTTTAGAAGTCTAGCTTTCTTAATTATCATAAATTTATTGCTAAAGCTCAACTTTCACGAAGCTGTGCAGATATTTACATATTTGCTGCATTGAGCGACGTCTTATCTTTGATCTTAATTATAAGGTTGCATATCAAGATTTACCAACCGAGTGATCATATGAGTCGCGTTCTGAGAAAACTGGGCATAATGCATGTGCGTAAAGTGTCGTCCAAGATTAACCTGTGCAGTCCGCACAGGCTAATCAGGGACGACACTCTCCGCTTTAATGATATTTTCCGTTTAAATGGAGTATCTTCTTAGCAAAAATCCAATTTAGGCGGAAAGTGTCGTCCCTTATTAGCCTGTGCAGTTCGCACAGGCTAATTTGGGACACACTTTACGCACATGCATTATGCCCAGTTTTCTCAGAACACGACTCATATATGCATATATCGGACACATATGTTTTGAGATGTAGGACTTTTTGTAAATAAATGTATAAATACATGTCAATAATGCATACACAAAGTAACATAATTAATCATAATACATACCTGATTTCCCCACCCCGGGGCCCCCTAGGATACATATTTTACTTTCCACCGCCTTGTTTTTTCCACCATTAGAAGTCATGTCCTGTTCTTTCATTTAGCAACCTCTTTATAATACGTCGTCTTCTACAGTTATAACAACTCAATGACACTCTAATAATCGTTCCTTTGACCTGACTTAATCGTTTAAAGAACAACTTTATTTATCTTCAAAATCGTTTAATAGTTGCCTGTTATGGCGTTGCTTCGTTTTACTCTATAATATAATCCATGTCGACGAAAATCAAGTTGTGTTAAAATATTTAAGAATTGTGTTTTATCTTGGGTGAACGTCCTCTGTAAATTCGCGTTAAAATGACATACACTCAGCTCCGGTGTTTATTTTATATTGAGTTTAATATCATATAGACTTCGCTTGCTCGTTTAGAAGATCAATCAGTGAAGTAATCCAATCCACGTGAAAGCAACACATAACTAAATTCAATGAAACAAGCCGGGATGTTAAAGTTAATAGTTTTGATGCGCACAGAATATAGAGCATATATATACAGCCCTCGAAAGACATTCAACTATCAAAATAGAATAACCGGGAATGTATTTTAATTTATCTCGACACAAACAACTAAACGAGAAATGCAATATCCGATGTAAAAAAGCAATATATAGTAATCAGCTCCAGCTATTTATGCTCGTTTCACATGGGTACACTTAAGAGTGTGCAACAACACTATTAATACACTGGTGATTGACATTACACTATATTTCCCCACCAGATTAATGTCCTATTGTCTAGCCATTTAATCACTGCCGCATTCCAGAGTGTCACTCAACGCAGTGTCAATGTCCCACTTCCTTCTAATGAATGCAAGCGAACAATGTTTTTATTTTGTGCTGATTAAATTGCGAACCACATCGCCTATATTTGAAATACACTTCATTGAAATTTGTTCTGAACGTTCCACCTTGCAGATGTTAGCACTTGAAACACAATAGGCGATTTGCATAACCGCATTTAAGTGTGCATTTTAAACGTGCCCCATACGAGTTTTTTTTATCCAGCGATGTTCATGTTAAACATTTAAATCTTTCAGAATAGTACCAAATGAAGAAAAAGGCAAATACCGATATCCATAACACCTAAATAAATAAATTGCACCATATTTTTAAATTGTAAACCTCTTTAAAGTAACATCTCCAAACCATCACAAATAGCCGAACATTTTTCACTTTATTTTTCAACGTTAAATAACGTTTAATCTTTAGATCTCAACCTGCCGAACGTGTACAGACGTACTCCATGTCTAACAGCAAATGAAGGATATCTTCAGTAAAGACTAGACATTTACCCTGTGGTTGAGGTATATCCATAAAATATTCTGTGTTGGAGTGCTGGGGTTTCATCACACGGTGCATGCATGTGTAGTAAGATAAGGCTGATGCATGTCCAGTCATTTATCCCTAAGGTCATACACTAATACATTGAGCGAATATCTTTGTTTTTAACCGAATCCTATGTGTACATCTATTAAAAAAAGTTAACAACGTGTATATACATATTCACGTTAGTCACGACAAAACATCTCAGATCATTATGGCATGCTTTGTACTATATTGATTCAGTATTTAGCCTCCCTAGATGATATAGTCTGTATTCTTAAGCAAAACAGCATTTGGTTAAAACAAAATTGAACACCTGTAATTAAGTGTTCGCATGGTTATAAATTTGTTCGAAAAAAATGGATACATACTCATACTCCAATAACGAGAAATAAAACATGTTTAGTTTAAAACAAAATATATAATTCTGTATTTATATTTATATAATATTTGATGCGGCGAAACATCCGCTGACTGTCGACTGCACGAAACCAATATATTTTAGCCGTGCTCTGTGAAAAGGGAGTTTATGCATATGCGTAAAGTGTCGTCCCAGAGCAGCCTGTGCAGTCCACACAGGCTAATCAGGGACGACACTTTCCGCCTAAACTGGATTTTCGCTTAGAAGATATTTTCCTTAAACAGAAAATATCATGAAAGCAGAAAGTGTCGTTCTTTATAAGCCTGTGCGGACTGCACATGATAATCTTGGACGACACTTTACGTGCATGCATCAATCCCCTTTTCACAAAGCTCGACTCATTTGCATATTCAAAGTTTATGCTTGCATAGTCGCTGTAGAGCACTCGGTTTTTACCATAAATGCAAAGATACAAAATGGTATAAGTTTGGATGGTTGTTTGGTATTGCAATTGATATAAAGCTTGTATGTATGTGAATATGCAGATCGTCTCTTCAATTTAAATATGAATGATGAACACTGCTGATCTAGAATGCTTGAGAAGTCGATATGACACTATACTGTTTGTGTAAGGTTTATATAAACGTGCATGTGAGATATTGTTTCATCGATCTTTTTTCTTGAACTGAAAATGTGGCTTGTTTTATATCAACTACTAGTCATAAGTTACATTTTGAAGTAACATACGAATCATTAATCTAAGCTTAAACAACAAATTCAATTGATATTACGCAAGAAAGGAAAATGACATTAATCTATGTTTTCCCTTTCTCAAGTAGTATTTACATTATTCGGATAGACACGACCTTCACATGTACACGCGCATTGATAGGGCAACCCCATGAGGCCATTATATTGTACAATCAGGATTTTGAACTTATCAACGCTGTAATGTGGGTATACGTATACTTGCATGTATATTTAAACAAGGTCCAGAGAGACGACGAGATCGATACATGAATTAAATCTATATATATTTTCCCATAGTTAATAGATGGTTATAATTATGTTTGACTTCAATGTGAATAAACATGTAAACGCAATGACAAAGATGGTGTGTCAAATAGCAATTACCCTATCTTGATCAATAATTACAGGAGGCAGTGTAATTAAAAGGCCCTTACGAGTACAGGGCTATTTCGTAAACAGTCACTTCGTTAACTTGGTATTACTAATGAACTGCCCCGAACGAAACTTTTATCAACCTAGTATTTGTATACAAATGTGTAAATTGTTATCGTAAGCATTAGTGTCTAGGTTGATTGCATATGTTATATCATATGTGTAATTTAAAAGAACATAAATACACCTGATTGACATGCCATCTTGCAAACATTGAATATGTGTGATAATTTACACAATCAACAACTTGCCAAGACAGTGAACGAAATCTAGCATGGGCCAGATACCGCGTGGGCATGACTGTATTACAGGGTCAATAGAAGTTCCACACTCCCATAAAGTCAGGCGATAACAACTGCAGATCTTATCTTGTTCGCGCCACATGCCTCATAACGAGAAAGCATTATGTGATATAGCATATTTTGCTCGCTTTCTAAGGAAAACATGCACGGCCATGTAAAAGTAGTAGTATAAGTAGCAGCAGCAGCAGTAGTAGTAGTAGTAGTAGTAGTAGTAGTAGTAGTAGTAGTAGTAGTAGTAGTAGTAGTAGTAGTAGTAGTAGTTGTAGTAGTAGTAGTAGTAGTAGTAGTAGTAGTAGTAGTAGTAGTAGTAGAAGCAGCAGCAGAACTAGTAGTAGTAGAAGTGGTGGGGTGGTAGTAGTAGTAGTAGTAGTAGTAGTAGTAGTAGTAGTAGTAGTAGTAGTAGTAGTAGTAGTAGTAGTAGTAGTAGTAGTAGTAGTAGCAGCAGTAGCAGCAGCAACATCAGCAGTAGTAGTAATAGTAGTAGTAGTAGTAGTAGTAGTAGCAGCAGCAGCAGCAGCAACATCAGCAGTAGTAGTAGTAGTAGTAGTAGTAGTAGCAGTAGTAGTAGTAGTAGTAGTAGTAGTAGTAGTAGTCGTAGTAGTAGTAGTAGTAGTAGTTGTAGTAGTAGTAGCAGCAGCAGCAGCAGCAGCAACATCAGCAGTAGTAGTAGTAGTAGTAGTAGTAGTAGTAGTAGTAGTAGTAGTAGTAGTAGTAGTAGTAGTAGTAGTAGCAGTAGTAGTAGTAGCAGTAGCAGCAGCAGCAACATCAGCAATAGTAGTAGTAGTAGTAGTAGTAGTAGTAGTAGTAGTAGTAGTAGTAGTAGTAGTAGCGGTAGTAGTAGTAGTAGTAGTAGTAGTAGTAGTAGTAGTAGAAGTAGTAGTAGTTGTTGTTTTAGTTGTTGTTGTTGTGTTGTTGTTGTAGTAGTTGTTGTTGTAATAGTAGTAGTAGTAGTTGTTATAGTAGTAGTTGTTGTTGTTGTAGTAGTAGTTGTTGTTGTAGTAGTAGTCGTAGTAGTAGTAGTAGAAGTAGTAGTAGTAGTAGTAGTAGTAGTAGTAGTAGTAGTAGTAGTAGTAGTAGTAGTAGTAGTAGTAGTAGTAGTAGTAGTAGTAGTAGTAGTAGTAGTAGTAGTAGAAGTAGTAGTCGTTGGTGTAGTAGTTGTTGTAGAAGTAGTAGTAGTAGTTTTAACTTTTAACTTTTCCTTGTCTTTTTCGTGCAATCTAATCAATAAGCAGATAACTGCAGATAGGAATATATAATATGTTAACCTCACCAAACAACGACGCAATAGTAGCAACAAGTGTTTCTTCTCAAGATTTCAACATGGAATAGCATATTGAATACATTTAACTTCTCATAAGTCTACTTTCATTTGATTTTTATTTATATTGTTTTGCGTTTACCTCAATAGATCAACTATATTCTTCGAGTTTTCCTTGTAAATAAACAATACCTTTGAAAGCTCGGTGATTACAGCACTTGAGTTTGTTTACATTGGTTTATTATTGTAACTAAAAATATTTCTGGCAAAGTTCTTAACACGCACTTGAAACCACTAAAGCTTAAAATGCGCTATTGATCTACTCATCTTTAAAAATGTCATAACAAAGAGCTTGGTAATTCCAATATTTTAAAGACAGGTGGGTAAAGCTTTAAGCCTGTCAAATTAATCCCCCCCCCCCCCCCGTCCCCCAGCTTGGGTAAAAAATGTGAATGTCGCGCGAAATGTCACTTTAAAATACGGTATTTTAGGACTTTTCTTTGTTCTTCAATCTCGATTGACGGTCCCTTTAAAGAGTTACACAAATACGTGTAAATGTGCAAATGGTTACCGTAGAAAGCAAAGGTTTAAGCAGTGACATTGATAGAACCTAATTTCAAACGACACAAGTACAACCATATCGAATCGAATGGAAAATGCGACCATATCGAATCGAGAGGCCAATGGGCTACATCGATCATTTTTATTCCGTTCATCAGCGAATCAAATCATAGTCAGGTCTCTCTGGTTATTGCTGCACTCAACTACGACACATTGTCTGCCCCTACAGTTTTCGTAAGGCATAGTGGCTGGATAAGCTTTCGTGATTTCGGCGATATTGACTAGGGAGCACCGTAATGGCGGAAAAGGATAGTTTCAGGGGAGACCACTTTGTGGACTTAATTTCTGACATCGTCTTTAGGTGGCTCTTACAAGTAGTTTCTCCCTAATTAGACATAACGTAAATAGTATCACGCTTAAACAGTAATTCAGAATATGTTTATGGTAAGGGAATGAACGCGAAACTCCAGTTAATCATAACATAGTCCAGTTTATTAGATGATATTTCGCGCGCGCTATTTCAATGTCCGTTCATCCAAGGTTAAGGTAATGGAATTGTAATGTAAACAATATATCAAAGGCTTAACTGGTACTATTTAACTCAAACTATGCTAACAAAGTGTGAAAATAACACCTAAAATTGTTCTGTGATTCTCTTAATATGGAAAAATTGTATACGTATTTCACAATTTACCAATCGTCATAGAAATTGACAGCTTTACTGAAATAATACTTCAAAGCAATTCATATCTATAGCTACTATATTAAACCAGAACGCAATTAAATAAATGATAAGGTCATATACAAATAGTTTCCATTCTTTAGAGTTTGCGTTCAACTTGCGATCACTCAGTTACTCTTATCTTTTGCTATCCAATATTCCCGTTGATATAAAAACATAATTTGATAACGCAGTCTGTGTTTGCTTTCTGCCTAATTTAAGAAGATGGGTGCACGTCAATGGTTTTGTAGTCTCGTAGTAAGATGGTTAAAAGCGCATTTGCATGAAACTAAAGCTAACAGCAGAACATCACGTGCATGTGCATGATGTATCACTTGTCTGAATGAAATGATAAACAGCATACATGTCAAACCCCAAAACATTCCAAATGTCATGATCATCTCCTAATGAAATGATAAACAGCTTACATGTCAAACCCCAAAACCTTCAAAATGTCATGATCATCTCCTTTTATCAACATGCTTTCGTTTTCCTCATTGCCCCTTGTCGTCTTTATTTTAACAGTGAAAGCCAGCGTGTGTGTTGTAGTTGTTTAAAATGCTGTAATACTATTGGTAAGATTTAACCAAATGTAAACCACCGGTTATCAAGCAAAATAATAGCACGAATGAAAAACATATTGCATAAGTTTTGTTTTAAGGTAGAAGTATAATTAATTCATAATTAACACACTCTGTGAGAAAATCATAACTTGCATAATTATACGTGGGTAAATGCAGTAACAATTCCCCTCGATTTCTGGTAAACAAGCAACTCACAAAAGGGCTATGTAAGACTTACAGAATTCCGTGGCTTTATGATTTCAGTGCAAAGAAATCAGCACATGCTGTTATATACATCATTTACAGAATATATATATCTTAAGTATAAAACCTTGATTCAGCTGAAGGAATGTTACAGTACTTGCATTCAATGAACAATCAGAGAATATGTTTTCGAAGGGAAATGGTAGTGATTACAAGATTGGAGAAACCTTAAACACATTGGGAAGTGTATTTATAAATTCAAATTCAAATTAAATCATTATTATTTTTAAGAAAGTGCTTCTAATAACGTATAACAACCGTCTAGTATCAAACATATCGTATTTAACAGTTGGGGACTTAATAACAAATGAGTGACGACAATCCACAAGACTGTGCTTTCATTACTCTATGTTTCATTTCTTAATCCAAAACAAAAAACAATCACTATAACAAACGTACAGGCTTACACCAACTATTGTTGGCGTCGCACTGAAGTGCGGCGACTCGTATGTAATACGTTTTACACCAACTATTGTTGGCGTCGCACTGAAGTGCGGCGACTCGTATGTAATACGTTTTTTTTCGCTTATGGGAGGAAAAGTTATTTTACGGATCAATGTATTTATTTTGTTGTCAGAATATCTTGCATAGTGGTGATTTTTTGTGTAAATTAGTCTAAATAAGTATTGCATTCGTGCCTATTACATTTACTACAACATTTATTGCCAATAATGCAAAGCTAATTCTTTCAATTAATAACTGATCACAGGGACTGGGCAATAATAAAAGATCACAGGGACTGGGCAAATACGCGAACTGGTGAAACTTTTTGGTTTTGTATAAAAACAAAACATAATCAAAATATATTTATTTTGTGTTATTTTCTAACAATAGCGCAGACTTTTGCTGTTTTGGTTTTCGCGTATTTTCTTCAATTTTACAAAACGACAGCAATTACACGATTTATTGCTTTATTGATAACCGTTACACTACAGTCACTTATTAATATCTTAGTTAGAAGGTGATTTTTCAAGCGGTTCCGTAGTGTAGTGATTACTTATAATTATGAAAACACGACACGTGTGTGACATATTAAACATGTTCACAGATTCAACATAATAACACGACTTTTCATCCATCGATGGTGTTTAGCTATGCAAAGTTATGTCAAAATAATGCACATTATAAAGCACCAACTGATTAAAGATCCGGTATCATATAATAAAAGCTACTTTAACATTTCTATCGTAAGAACTATTTTGCCAATGTTTACAAATATTGGAAAAGTAAGATAGACAACGACGCTTTATTTAACTCACTCTAATTCGGATTATGTGCAAAGTTTTTTGGCCATTAGCACGGTGTTCGTTGCACTAAAGAGTCTTAACCTTATTGCATTACATATAATAATATTTTATACGATACTATAATAAGACCGTTTCAACTTATCCATGAATGCATTTCAAATTTATGTAAATAAAAAAGTAGGAATATCTTATTTTCTTTACAAATGATGTTTTTCTTAACAGAAAACAACTAATAATATCAAATCAAGAGATGAATGACCTGCCTGCATCGTTATTTTTATTTCGTTACAAGTGTTTGAATGGTGATGGGAACTAATCAGATTAAAGGTTTTACTAATGGTTCGGTTCTGGACAACAAGTGGTATTAAGACATATGTAGCTCATTATAATCTAGCATATGTAACATGCTATTCTTGCCAGGATATGCAATCTAAATATATTTTAGTCTAAGATAATGAATACGGGAATACAATTAATAATACTTAATAAATGTATAACACATTTTATTCAGAATCATACTAGTTGTTGAACTAAACCAAATAGATATTTATGTTCGAATGAAAACTGAAGGCATTATGTTAAAATCGCGTGCACATTCCTTTCCGGATTGCATTGTTCCGTTTCGGCTGTGTAGTTGCAGTACACATTGGCATATATCATCATTACACTGTATAAGCTATCCCTTTTGCAAAAAAAATGTTTGCCAATTCGAAATCCAATCGGTAGAACGTGTCAAAGATAATGCAGAAACAATAAATATGTTATGTACAGCATATCTTGTTTTCTCATGGTATATACAAAGACATTGTAACAGCCATTTAATGAAAATACTTGGTTGCAGATCCTTTTTCTAGCTTACACTAGTTTAGAATATCCGATATGCACTGAAACTCTATAAACACTGTCATGTGCTAAAGTCTTGTTTTAATCAATACAATTATATCTATGAACAAGATCCATGTTAACATGGCCATCCCCGCCGAAATGTGTTTGCTTGTATGAGAACATTTGTTTTATAGAGAGTAGAATAATATTTGTAAATCATGGCACCTGTGTCATCTATTTATATTTCAATAATCAATTAGTTATATAGTGTTGGAGTTATGCTGTAGAGAATAAAATATATGAAAATGAAAGAAAGGGAGGTTATTGAAAAAGAAAACAATAAACAGTTACTGTTTTTGATCACTGTATTTTTCCTTAAACTCATCTATTCATTTTACGGTGAATACCTCAGTGTTCATATTAAAATATTTTTTTAAAAATAAGATAAAGGGGGATGTTACAAATTGAAAAGTGAATCCCTTATATAGAATTAGAGTTATGCGTCGGACAAATATTTACTTTGAAATTAAATAAAGGGACACAATTCAAAAACTAAGGTTGATAGAGTTATGGTATTTGGACACTGCACTCCTCCTAGTTGTCATCTGTCTATACTTGAAGTTTCAAGTTAATCCTTTGAGTACATTTAGAGTTAATCCCTTCAGTAGATTTAGAGTTATGCTCCGGACAAAACGGATACAAAAACTAAAAAAACTACGGCCGATAAAGTTATGGTTCATGTTCACTGCACTTATCCTAGTTGCCATCTGTTTATATTTCTAGTTTCAAGTAAATCCCTTCAGTAGATTAAGAATTTTGCTCCGGACAAAAATTTACTTTGAAATTTAATAAAGGGAGATAATTCAAAAACTAAAGTTGATAGAGTTATGGTTGATAGTCACTGCACTTTACCTACTTGCCATCTGTTCATATTTCAAATTTCAAATAAATCTCTATAGTAGATTAACAGTTATGCTACGGACTTAAATTTACTTTGAAATTATATAAAAGGAGATAATTCAAAAACTAAGGTAGGTAGAGTTATGGTTCTTTGTCACTGCACTTTTCCTAGTTGCCATCTGTTTATATTCTCAGTTTAAAGTAAATCCATTGAATAGATTTGGAGTTATGCTCTGGACAAAGTTTCGGACGGAAGGACGGACGGACAGACGGACGGAGACTATTACTATATCCCCTTCCGAAATTTCGTCTGGATTTACCTCAAGCGAATGTACTTTATTCAAGCAAAAGTTGAACATTTAAAAGCAAAATTGTAGCGCCTGAATCGAATACTACGCACATAATTTTATTTCACAAGTGTCGTTACTATTGGACATGTATAACAACGATATGGTTTTTAAGATGTAAGTATAAAAATTGTTGAGCTTAAAAGGACCATCAAGTTCACGACTTATGAACAAAACACTGACACATAAAATAGGTGTAAAAAGATTGTGAATATGTCTCAATTACATTCCATTACTTATTTTAACGTAAACTAACGTATGACATGAAGAACCTTTATGCATAACTCAGATATATGTGACGAAAGTGAAAAATGGTTCAAAAGTATTTTTAATGCTAACTTGTCCGCGATTAAAACAATCTTTCAAGAAAAAAGAAGAAAAAAAAAATGTATGAATAAATGGCCACACGTATAGTTTTGACTGTTAAAGCATATGTTAAATTTTAACAAAATTAGTTTAAACCTTCTAAAAAACGTTAAGCATAGCATATTCTGCAATGAAAAGTTAATTTATACGGCTGACGTCTGTTGAAAAATGACTAGGTTAAGAGAAAGCATCGATCGTTTAAATTCACGCATGTTTAAGGCAAGCGTAAGAAATTATGAGCCTTGATCTGAGAAAACTGGTCTTAATGCATGTGCGTAAAGTGTCATCCCATATTAGCCTGTGCAGTTCGCACAGGCTAATCAGGGACGACACTTTCCGCCTAAACTTGATTTTCGGTAAGGAGGGACTTCCTTGAAACTTAAAATACCATACAAGCGGAAAGTGTCGTCCCTGATTAGCCTGTGCGGACTGCACAGCCTAATCTCTATTGCTAAACAAATGCTGATTGATTGCCACACTTATTTCGTCACTTTGATGTTACAGCTCTCTCAATGTTCCAAATAGCGCTTTGCTCGAGTTTTTGTTACATTAACGACATGAACAAATACCGGCAATATTAATTACACGAACACATGAGGAAGTTATCATGTATGTGTGGATATACAATCAAGTTCGGGTTTGATTTCGTACGTGCGTATATTAGCTCATTATGCATTCTAAAACATATTGATATAGGGAATCAAATAGCTTTTGTGGTATTCTGCAAGCTATATGTATTTATATATATACAAATGTGTTTGACTTAAGTATTCATTTTATAATACCCTTATAATGTTGCATGCATATACTTCTGTAGACATCATGAGTATATTGCTTACAATTGTTTAATGGTAATATAATCGTTTTATTTCCATTTATACGTAAGTATTTCTGACTAGCCTTTGTTCTTTATCAGTTGTCCGTCGTGCGTCCAATATTTCTTGAAAAGAATTTTTAGCATAAAAAAAACTAAACTTAATTTGATTTTTAATTTAAAATCTTATATCAATATGTCCCTATAAACTTATAATTGACAGTTTGCAAGATTTTAAATGAAAGCTGGTGCAATAGCATCGGAAAAGAAAGTTAAAATATTCACGAATTGAATGCCTTTTATTATCCAAATAAACACTACCACTGGGGGGGGGGGGTTGCTTTATTATCCCAAGTCCTTGATACAAAGACATTTATTGAAACATTCGAGTTTTTCGGACGGACAAACAGACAGACGGAAGAACAGTTGAACAGAAGAAAAAAAACAAGAGATGTGTTTGTCAGAAACACAATGCCCCATATTGCGCCGCTTTGAAGCAATAAATATGACATTTGACCTTGAAAGATGACCTTGACCTTGACCTTTAGCCACTCAAAATGTGCAGCTCCATGAGATACACATGCATGCCATATATCAAGTTGCTATATTCAATTTTCAAAAAGTTATGACCAAACTTAAACGAATGTTAAAGTTTTAGGAACGAAAAATACAATGATATTTGACCTTTGACCTTGAAGGATGACCTTGACCTTGACTTTTCCCCACTCAAAATGTGCAGCTCCATGAGATACACATGCATGCCAAATATGAAGTTGCTATCTTCAATATTGCAAAAGTTATAAAGGATTAAACCAAGGTTAACGTTTTGTGACACACACATACAATGACTGACTGACTGACTGACTGACTGACTGACTGACTGACTGACTGACTGACTGACTGACTGACTGACTGACTGACTGACTGACTGACTGACAGACAGACAGACAGACAGACAGACAGACAGACAGACAGACAGACAGACAGACAGACAGACAGACAGACAGACAGACAGACAGACAGACAGACAGACAGGCCAAAAACAATATACCCCCGATCTTTCGATCTGGGGGCATAATTACGTTCAGAAAATTGTTAAACTATAGCCCAACGAATTTATCATCATGATATCAGAATAATAAAATAGTAAGATTTGTTGTATTGTAGTAACATTGAACTCGTCTTTGACATCTAGTAGTAAACAATTTGTTTTGCATAATCCTCGCATTCCCTTCTATAAGTTAACATTTTCCTCCAAGTGTCTTCTAAACCTTTACGACACCAGTGGGTCAGGTTATGTGGACGAAAATATATGTAGGTGCGAAGACGGACGGACAGACAGGACTGTTGTGCCTACGGTAAACTTATAGTATAACTCGCCAATTTTAACCCGCCACTGACCAGTAAGCTTGATTTTTAAAACATTAAGACTACATTAAATTAAGTTTTTGCACTGCGAGCTATTTATCAATTAAAGCGTTTTTCACTACGTATACGGTTATAGCCCCGTTCAACTCGTGCACGATCAAAGCCGAATGCACATATGGTATAGAAAACAAATCGAGCGACTAATTTACGCGTATTGAGTGTAATATATTCCAAATTACATCGTTTAAGTTTAATCAGATTTGTGAAATCAGGCCATCCCCTCTTGTTAAGTTGTACTTCAACGGTTGTCAGTGTCATAACCTTCACATAATACCACCAAATTGTGTCTGTTGAAGATTTCGTAAATAATGTGATTATTTCGTTTGCATTGATTTTTCAAAACGCAATTATATAACCGGTCCAATGCACAAACCCACCAACACAGCTCATTGTGATATGTCTCTTCAAAGACAAAAATCTAGCATCTGTGAACTAATTGTAAATAGAAAATAAAATCAAGTTTCACAATGATGGATTGAATATTAATATGTTTATATCAGACAGATTACTTAATGGTACAGTTTCTTAAAGGACTCACATGGTCAGGCACGTGTTATAATAAAACCAATCGACAAGCCTCGCACTGTCGCAGTATAAACCTTTCTTCAACTCATCATATAAATTCAAATACTCAAAAACACTGTCCTAAAATGCTCTATATATATTTATTAACGTAACTTGATTATTTGTTTAAAATACCGTCCACAAGCACACATTTTACAAGCTTTGTTGAAATACCATTCTTATTTAAAGTGATATTATGGGCATCTAACAGTAGGTGTATATCGCAACCGTTGTTTATTTTTGGTGTTTTCACTTCATATACACTTATATTTGTTAATTCAGCATGAACATACTAAAACAATATCCCGGAAAGAGAAAAATAATGCATTTGAATATCAACCGTACTTTCGTTTGACAACTTATCACGCATGTACAAACCTAAATTTAGTTTTAGTGCAGATTCGTTTATACGACACAAAGACACCATTTTGTTTTACGGATCATTTCGACTTACAGGACTGAGTGGGTCACGTAAAATATATAATATAAAATATATTTTTATAAACAACTGGTAGCAAGATGAGTTGCAGATAATTGGTCAGTAATCACATTTTAACTTACTCTTTTGACCTGTTAATTCTTTTCAACTCAATTCAACAGTGAAAAATGCCCATACTATAACTTTAATTGGAATAAAACACGCTTTTTCAAGTTTATTTCTTTCCAAACATTTTTGTGAGAAGAGCTACACCGGTATGTATTTTCACTCTGTATTGTAGACTTGGAGCAACCTTTACATCGTAAAACTATTAGTCTAGTTAAACGCTGGATCATCAATAATCTTATCTTCAGCCGAATGTAAATATGTATGTTTACTATCAAGTGACGACTGTGAGTAAATTACCGAGACAGTTGCATTATACTGATACTCGAAAAACCTTGGCTTACATGAAACACGCTAACGTTCAATTGAATACCTTAAATTCCATTTACATCCTGGGTCGTCAAAACAAATTCGTTTTGGCAGAACAGTGTAAGTCACTATTTGAATATGTCATAGGTCGGTGCAAAAAATACGTATTCCAACTCAATTAATTGGGTTAAAGTGGTGTACAACGGTGCAAAGCTAATTAAGATGTTTTTAAACGGTTGTTTTTTGCAATTCTATAAACTTATACATTTATTAATTTCTTGAACATATTGCACAACCTCTAAATATGACGGCAACGGAAGCATTTTATGGGCGCATTAATAAGGTACACTCTTAAATCATGATTAAAATGAACAAAGTGAAAGATATGAAATTTAGAATACAAATTATAGCTAAATAGTGTGTGTTAGTTCTGCTTTCTATGATTCTCTTATGTTGAGTGTACAGCATTTTAATCATATAATGTCAGCAGTATACTTCCATCACTTCAGAAATCAGCAAACATCACAGTAATATTAATACAGTTATTGCTAAATAACGCTGTAGCTAAGTTGCAATTTGCTGAAGATGGTAACTGCGATTTGTCGTTTCAATGACAATTTTCAAAAGCCAAGTATTCTGGTTTTCATATGGCTACAATTCGTTTCTAAATGCGAAACAATTTATTTTTACACGAAATGACTAATAACTTGTTTTTAAAGAGGTCGATGAACTTCAGCTTTAACAGCCAAACAAGCATAATACATTTCAATGGCTACGACATTGTATCAACGGTATGTCACCTTTTTATGATAAACCATTAAGTGGAAAAATGTAGGGGGTAACTGATTAATAACCGATAAGTGCCAACTAGTCGTGACCGTAGTTATATATTTTTTATGTGCACTAGCTGTATGTCAGTATATGACAGCAACACTATATTGGTATAACAACGTATCAAGAGATTTGCGTGTTGAGGAAGCTTTTTCAGACTAGTTCTTAATATACATAATATTTGAATAAACGGCGCTACGAAAAGCATTATACATGATTAAAATGATAGATTGAGACGATTTGCATCACTAACATTGATTAATGCTGCTTTGATTTGTTTCTCAAGATTGCATGTGTATTGATATGTGGCCTCCGGCCCTTGCAAGTACAGATAACATCGTATAGCCACAAAATTCACACAATAATTAAATGCTATTCAGTAAAGCATTTCTTCTATCAGAAGCATAATACAAGAACATAAGCAGTACTCCTGATCACCTTTTTTCCCGAAAGTCCATGATTATATTAAATTAATTGTAGCGGGTGTATAGTACTTAATGGTTATATACCTTTCTCGAAGATCTTAGTTTGTTGTGCATATTAATAGAAAATTAAATTCATTTTCAATATAAGTTTGGCTAAAAGGACAAAACCTATGATCCATGTAATTTAAGCATTTCAACATTACATAGCACTTTTTAATATAACGGGAATGTTGTGTTTCCAGTATTCGTAACAATAATTTTATAACTTTCATAGATGAATAAATATGTATTATATATCTACCAAAATCACCTATAATAACAATATTACCAGAGTACATGGGAGCTGACATAAATCTTTAACAGATGTAAACTCTTTCTACATCTTCATTTTTAGCCCCCGTATTTTCGATCCATATAATAAAATAGGCATCACTTTAGCATCAACAATTTTGAAGTTACAATGATATGGCATAGGCGTATAGTTGTATAGGGAATAAAATATAGATATAATGACACGTTCTGCTTTACAACACATGTCTTCTGCCATTTTAAGCATAGACATAAGCTAGACGAAAAATGAACACCTACATAATAAAGTCCTTGTACACATTCCCATATTGCATTATTGTATTACCATTTTTTATTTAAAGCATGTCGACCAACTTTTTTTAATACATTTTTGTCTTACCCACATTGACATTTAATTTTGAGACAATATAAATTCGTGACGATAATTTAGCTGCTGTTGTAGACCTTAAACTGTATCCGAAACAAATGCTACATCGTCAGCAAATAATTGAATGAATATTTCAACATAATATGTGGTAAGTTGTATACCTCTTATGTTTTTGGTCTTTAAATATTCATATAATTCATTGATATACAAACAGAACAAGATAGGGTTTAAATTATAGCCTTTTCGTAATCCTATATTACATTCAATAACATCACTGACGGGATTATTCGAACTAACTTGTGTTTTAACGTTTTTGTATAGAGCTTTTATAGCCACAAATAGATTTCTACCAACATTATTCTTCAAGGAGAAGCCGTCTCCTATTGACGTAATCAAATGCCTTTTTAAAATCTACAAATTCGACATATATTTTTCTTTTAATGCCTCCTTTCGAAGAAAAGGGGGCATAAAGTGATCGGACTGTCCGTCTGTCTGTCCGTTTGTCTGTCCGTCTGTCTGTCTGTCCGTATTTCCGTCACACTTTGCGTTTAGGTTTCGAAAAATGCTCATAACTTCTATGTCCCTTGAGATATAACCTTCATATTTGGTATGCATGTGTATATGGACAATGCCTTTCCATACGCACAAAAATGTTGACCTCTGTGACCTTGACCTTGAACTTAGGGTCCGCGTTTAGGTTTCGAAATCTGCGTTTAGGTTTCGAAAAATGCTCTTAACTTCTATGTCCCTTGAGATGTAACCTTCATATTTGGTATGCATGTGTATATGGACAAGGCCCGCCATACGCACACAAATTTTGACCCCTGTGACCTTGACCTTGAACTGAGGGTCCGCGTTTAGGTTTCGAAACCTGCGTTTAGGTTTCGAAAAATACTCATAACTTCTATGTCCCTTGAGATAAAACCTTCATTTTTGGAATGCATGTGTATATGGACAAGGCCTTTCCATACGCACACAAATTTTGACCCCTGTGACCTTGACCTTGAACTGAGGGTCCGCGTTTAGGTTTCGAAATCTGCGTTTAGGTTTCAAAAAAAGCTCATAACTTCTATCAAGCGTTTATAGGGGGCATAAGTCCTATGGTGACAGCTCTTGTTTAAGATATATAGAGAATGACAGGTTACTGTCCGATCTTTTTGTAATATATCAAACAAGGCTTAAAAAAACAACATTTTATTCTTTCCGAGCCTTATATATTACAAAAAGATCAGACAGTAACCTGCTATTATGTTTATCATACCTCTACGTCCCCGATTTTAAAGAAATAATGAACAAATCGCTAAATCTGAATTTTTAGTGGGAAGGAATAGGATTTTATCCCATTTTCACCGCGACATTGACGGTATAACACGTTGTGGGATATACTTGCTTGTATTCAACACTGTGGAATATACCTGTCGCGTGCACGGACTACTTTTTAAATGACGTCATGCGATATGCGCTAAAATTAGGTCGATATTGTTTGGTTCATTGATCGAATTTTAAGGTCACCCATTAGAAGAAAATGTGCACATTTTGCAGAAAAACATATATCTGACATATTCACCAAAAGAAATGTTGAAATAAAATATGAAATTACACGATTTTTGTTTTGTTATTTTTTTATTTATAACAAAGTCGACAAAACTTAAGCTTCAAAATTATACGACCTTCAACCTTTAAAACTAGTCATATGACATAATTTTTCGCCATCCGTATAATGAATCAGCTGATTGATGGCGTCATAAAATGGCATACTTGTTGCGTCATTTTCCTCATTTTTTTGACGATTTATTATAAACGCGACTTATTTCACATTTTTTCTACATGTACTGTATGTCGACATATCTGAATTGTCAATTGATCACATTTTCCTTATTTCGTGTAATGTGCATTGCTTATAACCAAAGCATATACTTTTGACATTTAACTTAAATATTAAGAATGTACAACAAGCCATACACATATCGCACAGTTCATGAATAATCTGCTATGTTTGCTTTCCTATTTAATTCACGTTAGGCATAGAGCTGTGTAAAGTATAAGATGGTAAAAATAGCACCACACTGGAATTGGGAACGTCCCATTTTGTACACGGGTATTTTCTACTTATTTATCTGTTGTGTACTGGAATGTTTTCCATTCTTTGTGTATTTATATATTAAATTATTTTCTCGTACAATAAGGGCATTTACCATAGATAAATAAAACATTGTGCAAGTTTAAACATAATTATGTTTGTATGCAGAAATCTGCAAATGCAACCGAGTTTACCAACGGCTATTATTAGATAAACTGCTCCGGTTCATTTGAACAGCAGTAATGTAGAGTACATGACGTAGCGTGTGACGAAGAAGAAAGTTTATCGCGTTCATAAACTCATTTGAATAAAGTGATAGAATGGCATAAGGGTCTTTATTTAACTATGCTAAAATAATTATTAAAGACCCTAGATGCAAAATCGTCAATTATTGAGTTAAATGGATTATTAGATGGATTTTAAAGGATAATTAAAGGTAAGATACTAGTTCTTACGTGTTTTGATTTTTGCTTGTACTTTTGTCGTTCCCTGTTCTCGGGGAAATGATTTTAACATGGGCGCCATTGATGCATCGGATCACACACGGCATACCCATAACATTTTATAAAAAACACGTTCTGCGCGTCCTTAAATTCGTCCGAAGTCGGAAAACGTATTGCCCTGTATATTTTGTCAAATAAAGTGTCAGTCGCTGCAATTGTCTGTTTACTCGTCAAAATTGTCAAGGTCTTCGATAGCTAAAGAAACTTCAGCGTACAGTTTATTTAGTATTGAAAGACCTGTACAAAGTCGCGCCAGTCAAAAATCATAAAAAGCGACATAAAGTTATGGTAGCCAGAACTAGGTCGTCGATGGTGTACATGTATGTTGACATCGACAGCATTTTGTCAGGAGCAATCGCCGCCATATTGGATTTGATCATTTTCTTTCGAAAATAAAATGAATTATAGTAAAGTAAAATCTTCTTTTCGCGGTCGTAATGTGTTAAAATTCGCATACTGCGTAAAATTGAATGTAGGCATATGGTGATATTTTTTACTTGTTTTACAGTTTGTGTGTGAATTTTTTAAAGACTATTTTGCGTACCAGAACAAATACATGTATATCACTACGCATGGTTACATTTGTTAGATTTTAAGCGCTTTTATGACTGAATTAAAATTATTGTTAAGGTTATAAGATCTATTTATGTTAAATGTCACGTTGAAAAAATCAAATGGGATAAATAGAATACTAGGATTAGCGTTGAATACAGAGAAGTTTATGTTGCTCGGCTCGAACACCGAAAGCGCTCGCCAAGGCTCGCGCTTCCGGCGTTCTAAGCCTCGCAACATAAACTTCTCTGTATTCAACGCTAACCTAGTATTCTCTATTTTGTCGTTTGACGTATTAATAATGACGTCATGAGCATTTGCGCTTAATATTTATAAAACATGTTTTTGCTGTTTGTGTTGCATTTTGTTTTTAAAATGTATTACATCTTGGTATCAAATTGTTTCTTTTGTTGAATCTGATTCGATTTTACTAAAAATGATTACTTTATAGATGATTCCGTGTAATGTGGCCTACCTCCTATCATCGACTGATATAAGAACTGCCTGTTGAACTGATATTAAAAAATATATCTGGCAGTGTTATACCAGGCAGATATCACTGCAGCGGTATGATAAAAATATTTACTTATTATTGAATACAAATAAACGCAGTGTCAAGAGTCGAATATCCTTTTCGGAAACCTGCATGCGACTCTGTTTTTTTATCATATGCTTCAAGGTAAAACGAAAACCTTTTGTAAAATATGTGTATATACATTTTGCTTAAACATCTATAAGTGAAATCCTCCTTTAATTATCTGGACTATTTTTAAGTCCTTTTTATGTATGAGTATTAAAATTAAAAAGTCTAACTTTCTGAGAAGGCGTCTTCTGTAAATAGCCTGTTAAATATGAGTTTTATATATGGAGGAATTTTTCTATAATGTGTTTAATATGATTCGCTAATTATTAACTCGCACTCGATTTTACGGGATTCAATTATTTCACATCTTGCACAATTTCTACTTCTGTAATAACAGAATTAAATAGTTCGTAATGTGATTCATCGAAATCGCCAGTATTTGTATGAATGCTTTAATGTGTTTCTGATAGGGAATATTATTTGGAAATAGAATAGTATACTATCATTTAATGAGCACCCATCTCTATAAAATGGCATATTACAATAACGATTTATTGATTGTTTATTGAAAATATGTATTGAAAATATTTATGGATTGTATTTCCAAAAGGAATCTGAGCTGCGACCAGTTTCGTTATTCTTGAACAATCAAACATGAAATAAATGATAAAAATTACCACATTAACAGGCATGTGAGAAATAGTATACTTACATGAATGCTTTTACTCATCAGAATTGAATGCGGTACGATCAGATATTAAATGCATAATAATCATTTCAACGGGCATTTCGTACTTATCATATTTCTATGGTGGATAACTACTTATATATATTTTCACAACAAAATAAAGACAATTATGTCTTGTAGTTTTTACTATGATCGCATCGTATGTAAAAGCATTCAAAGGATATTCGTCCTAAAAATTTAATTCACTTCCTTCTACTACAATATCGCCTTTTTCTTATGGTATTTGGACTAGCATGTCCTCCAGATTAAACGTCAGGTCAAGAGCCGAAGATCTCAGTAGATGAAAAGTTTTATTTCGCAATTTTATCTTCATGTCTATAGTTCGAACGGCCATAATAGTATCTTAAATAAAAGCTGGACCATTTAAATCCATAGCTTTTGTTACACGTTAAAGCATTGTGTAAATCACAATTATTCTTAAGCATTCAAACATTCCTTTTATGGTTCAGATAAAAGTTAGAAAAGAAAAGAAACGAATTTAACATTTGTTCGTGCAAAAATAAAACAGTTAAATCCAATCACATGTTTAATATAACTGCAAAGTTAAAGTCATCTATCGTTGAACAAAATATTTTACATAAAAACAAACAGCCCATCAACACTAAAGTGGAACACATTAATTTAATAATTGAATATCTTTGATTTCGGCAGCAATATCCAGAGGAGACCTATCCAGACACAAACGTATTAAAAGTCGCATACTGTTGAACAATAACAGATAACGCAATCAGAACTTTAAATTGCTTCTTCACAATTTGGCAGTAAATCACACATAAATGACGTTTATAGCGTATTTTAAGCTTGAATCGACGGAGCCGTGAGATTATGATGTTTATTACTTGGATAGTAGTTCGATACATTCCAAGGATACGGGGTATATTTGCTATGAATTCAGAATGCACATGTAAGCATCAGAAGACAATCGACTACAAGCCTGTTGATCTTAACACCACGGGTAACTGATGTTTAGCGCGATTTTCAGAAAATATATGAATACAATATTAAAACTTACTTAAACTGAATTTTCAATCATCAATAATTATCAATGTCGATGAGATGTATTTCAGCAATTTTAACAGTGGGTACTCGCATACTGTATCTGAGTGAAATAAATTTAAATTTAAGTTCATACTATCAATATGGTAGAACAATTAAAGTATCTGCGTGCATGTCATTAGCCATGATGTTTGAGCTCCTGCCTTTGATTTTGTAATATCATTTCGACGTTTATTTGCAAGACACCTATGTGTACGAAAAAGTCATTGAGAGACATTGATCTGAATTGTTCGCGTCGAAATCTGGAATACGCATCAGAGTGTCTATTCCCGGTATTCGTAAATGTTTACAACTTGACGTTATATTTTATACATGTATGATTATTTTAGTTGTAAATATAAGTTTCGCACGCAAACGATCTGTTTTTTGGGTCCCCTCGTGTATAATAAATTCATTTTCTGAACATTAAATGGGTACCGCAAGTACGTCTGATTTCACGCCAAAAAAAACTGACAAGATCTGCACAGATTCGTATATCAATTTAATATGTTTCATCTCATGCTATTCTCTACAGTATACAAATAAGTGAATTGTATGTTTTTAAATACTCATTTCTTAAGACGAATTGCACAATTATATTTGAGGCGTGAACATTAATTAAATCCATTACTACAATCATTAATAATAGGTTTTTGCATGTTGCATGGTTTTTTGTTAAACATTTTGGGTGCAGTATCAGTATAAGGAGAGCAAATGATTGAAAATATGCAAAACACTAACACGTTCCCAACACTTTCTGCAATATGTTTATTTCAAAAGTGGACAATTCACAGACAGGGGCACGTGCGGTGGGTTAACAGTTCGTTCTGGTGCACGCCGTCAACGGGAGAGGGGCGCTTGCGGTAAGCCAATGGTTCTTTCTGGTGTGCGCCGTCAACGAAAGAGGGGCAAGTTCGGTGGGCAGGCGGTAATATATTGGTAAACGCCGTCATCGAGAGAGGGGCGCTTGCGGTGGGCAGAAAGTTCGTTCTGATTTACGCCGTCAACGAAAGAGGGGCACGCGGTGGGAAGACGGGTCGTTCTGGTGTGCGCCGTCAACGACAGGAACAGCTTTGAAGAAGAAACAAAGTTTAAACAGAGCTTGGCTGAAATGAAAAAAAACTTATGTTCAATGCGTTCTGGTTGGTAATAAAATTGATCTTCTTAACGAAGTGCGCGTGCCTCGCTCAGAAGGGGAAATGTTATCGGGTAACTGGGAAGGCGCTTCCGCTTCCGATGGAGGAGGTGAAATGTGCGTGTTTTTTTCACAAACTAAAATTTATAAACTTAAACCAGTATGTTATTAAGCCATATCTGACATACCTGATAGGTCTAGTGATAGCTAATCAATAGTATGCCTGTGATGACTGTCACTGCTTACAAATGTTCATGAGACAAATGTTGTTGGTGAAGTCAAGAATATTTTTTATATTTGCATGTTCAACTTGTGTGTTTAGCTTGATATGAACGCGTCCATTTATTGTTTAATTTTGAAAACAACCCTTTTAACTTAAACTTTTACATTTATAATCATGTTCATATGACTTTTGAAATGTTTTGTGTATTAATTTGCATGACTTTTTTTTTCAAAAGATGTTTGCCTACAAATCAACAACAATATTACAACTGTTCAATTTTAATATTCATTGATTCCATTTTATTTGTTTTATTTCTATGATTGACAGATTTGTAATACCTTGAATAAACCCAGTATGTGTTCCACCTACCAAATATCATAAAACGATCGTCATTATATTTGTCGTGTTCTTAGAAAACTGGGCATAATGCATGTGCGTAAAGTGTCGTCCCAGATTAGCCTGTGCAATTCGCACAGGCTAATCAGGACGACACTTTCCGCTTTTATGACATTTTTCTTTAAAACCAAGTCTCTTCTTAGCAAAAATCCAATTTAGGCGGAAAGTGTCGACCCTGATTAGCCTGTGCGGACTATTTGGCAATAACATACCCCTGCGTCTTCTAAAGGGACATTATTATTGGGCATAACTTTATAGTAAAATCACTGAACCCAAGTACAATTTATAAAGCTTGCAAATCATAATGAGCCTCAAGAACCATGCGTTAAGGTTCTGTAGACACTGTAAAGTACCGATAGAACACGTGGGGTTCATTATAAAGAACTATTATTCCGTTTATGCGAAGATATGGCATGTTAATAGCATAACTATATGCTGTGTCAATATTTGTTATCCATCAACGGGTCATATTTATGTGTATGTGTCAATTAGTGACTGACGGTGGGCGTAAAGTAAGCACTTGCGACGGAGTGTTGTGGTCATTATAGAATAATCAGAACTGACATCACTGCCAACATGAAGACCATTTTCGACTAAAAAACGACAGGAGTTAATTCCTACTGTAACACAACACAGAAATTAATCACATTTCTTTCGTAAAACCTACAGCACCTAATTTGTAACTAATATATAGGATCTGGCACGAGTTGTCATATCATACCATATTATCTTAAACGAGTTCAACAATTTTGTTAGTAAGCGAGCCTTTGGCGAGCATACTAACGAATTTCCTGGACGAGTTTAATAAATATGGTATGAAAAGAAAACGAGTGTCAGATATTTTTTATCACATGCTTTTAAATAAATATGTACGCAAACATAATGATAAATCCAAATGTTATTTACATTTCGTGAATCATTTCAGCAAAATAACAAAATGCGATCGGTCAATCGAACGAAAACTAAGACAATGAAAACGCTTAAAAAGTATATTACACATGTGTAAGATAAAATAATCGTAATGGTTATATTACATGGGAAACAGGGTATGGAATGTAATAAAATTGCATAATATACGGCAATTAATAAAACGGATGTCATAAATTTATCAATTATACTTTATGGTTTTGATTTAATCATTAGAAACACTTTGTGTGCAATTCACCATGCGGCGTAACAAACTGTGCAATTCACCATGCGATGTAACAAACTTTCAGTATTGCGAACTACGTTTTCCATTTACAAAGATCTTCGGCTCTTGACCTCAAGTTCAAACCTGAGCAGGGGCGGTTGCATGATTTCTGGTTGGGGGCGGGATATTGAAAGATTTGCTAGGGGTCCAGGGCTGTAAGGGCCCCTGGTGGGTGCCGGGAAAAGCACTGCTAGGGGCTTCCAGGGGGGCTTCGCCCCCGGAAGCTCCACGATTTAAGTGATTTTGAAGGCTTTGACAACCACTTCTCGAGCATGTCAAGCCTTAGAATCTCAAAGTTCCACTTGAAAAACCGGGCGACAGAGAGTCTAAAGTTTAAACATTTAGCGATTGTCTGTGATTAGTAGGAAATGTTGTGTACGAAAAAGAAGACAAATGAGTTTAAATAGGTGATTTGGATCTAGTTAAATGTGAAACATCAAATGAATTGACTTAAATGTGGCGATTTTAGGGGGGGGGGGGGGGCGGACGCGCCTGTATCCGCCTATGTTGAGGACTAGAAAAGCTAGCAAAAATGGTAAAATACTCAAAATTATAAGAAAAAATGTCTTAATTTTTATGTGGAAATAAATAAATATATATATATAAGTAGTTATCTACCATAGGAAAATGATAAGTACAAAATGCCTGTTGAAATGATTTTCATGTATTTAGTATTTGATTATACCCCATATAATTATGATGAGTAAAAACCTGTTAATGTGATACTATTTATTACTTATTTCATTTATGCTTGGTCAAGTATAACCACACTGGTTGTATCTCAGATACCCTTCTAGACGATCACTTGCAGATTTAGGCATTTAACAGTGGAAGTTTGAACGGGATCGTGCAAAGTTAATGTGAAATGTCCTTTCAGTGTCGGCGTGTATTATATGCAATCTTGTTTGTCATATTAACAAAAACAATATTCATTTTGGGAATACAATCTATAAATAGTATCATCAAAATATCAATAAATTGTTAATATGTCATTTATAGAGACGGACGCTCATACAATTATATTATGTTATTCCATTACCGAATCTAAACATCTGTGAACGGAATATGCCCTATCAGAAATAAATCAAAGCAGCATAAATCAATATTAGTGATGCAAATCTTCTCATTCTGTCATTTTAATAAAGTATAATGCTTCCATTCGTAGCGACGTGTATCCACAAATAATGTATATTTAGAACTAGTCTGAACAAGCTTCATCAACACGCAAATCTTTTGATCTGTTGTTATACCATTTTGTGTATTCGGCAATGGTCTATTATCACACGAACGTGGTCAATGATATCATCAGTGCATTATTATGAATAATGACCACCACACGAGTTCGCAAGAACATAATCAATGCCAGAAGCCGCGTTCAGGTATTAATAGACATGTATCCATAACAATATGTGTATTACGGGCAAATGGAAAATTAATGTTGACATCTTATAATTATGTTATTGCAAGTGTTTACTGATAATAATTATCAAAAAGCACACGTTAGCTTAAGTAAAATGGGCACTTTTGCTGGTTCGATGCGGTAGGTAGTCAGTTACGATAGCCGAGAGACAGAATGATATCGTATAAAAACATATAGGCGTCTTCAAGTGGACTCGGTAATTATATGAGTCGTATTCTGAGAAAACTGGGCATAATGCTTGTGCGTAAAGTGACGTCCCAGATGAAGAGACTTCATTTAAACGAAAAATGTCATAAAAGCGGAAAGTGTCGTCTCTGATTAGCCTGTGCGAACTGCAAGGCTAATCTGGGACGACAATTTACGCACATGCATTATGCCCAGTTTTCTCAGAACGCGACTCATATGTTAAGTATGTTGATATTTACAAATTGCTTAACAAAACACCCGTTTAAGTTCAAGCGACACAATTTTTACACGGTTTAAGTTAAGCGACACAAATTTCATACGAAATATAAAGTTTTTCATAATTTATTCCAAATCTTATTAAATAAGTATAGTCATGCAAAATAAATTACAATATTGTGAAAAAGTCGTTGCAAAGCAAAATGGTTTGTAATTAGTCTAAATCATTAACATAAAAACTTTATTCAGAACAATTCGTTGGTGCTTTCAAGCCCACTTGAAGGGTCACGAGTCTTACCTTAGTGGCGTCGTTCTCCCAAATAAACCACCTTGTAATCAACCGAGCGGCGAGAGCTGAAGAATAAAACATATTTAACATTCAAGTTTCAGCACTTTTGAATGGGGAACCGTGTTATCGAAATGGGAATTTCTGTACAGTGGAACCGTGTTATCGAAATGGGAATTTCTGTACAGTGGAACCGTGTTATTGAAATGGGAATTTTCACTGGCGCAGGGTTTCATAAGCGAAGGCGAATGCATTGAGGTTCTTCAAGAAAAGCCTTTGCGTTATGTTGGTAAAATATTGAAAATACGTTTACAGTGTGGTATTCTACGAGTTTTATGTCGAGTTTTGTATGATTAAACCCGTTTGTCTATGAAAACAAATCCTTATAATTATGTGGATTCATTCTCAATAAGTTTTTTTCGTATTGGAATAACAAGTATGGTCAATTGGTCGTAATATCCACCAGACTTTACAGACATCAGTTATGTTCAAATTAAATTGTAATGACACGTGGTAAGAATTTAATGTAATAAGCCATATGGTTTTTTTTTTCCATTTTAAATAACTGGCTTAGATAGCATTAACAAACATTTTATGAAGCGATTATGAATTCCATTTGAAGTGATTATAGAATGCTAATAAGAACTGTTAATAACACATTTTATAAATATGTATCTTTACTTATTCATTTGATATATCTTTTTTAATTTGCAATCTATAATAGGATGCAAAAAATAATATTCTTTCCTTCAAGATTTCTGACGATTTCTCATATTCACAGACGATTCCTCCTTCTTTCCTGATATGTTTCATCCCAATAGGCTTTTTCTGTTTGTTAAAGGGACCTTTTCACAGATTTTGGCAAGTTTTGAAGTTTGTCATTAAGTGCTTTAAATAAAATGAAAACTTCGGTACTATACAGAGTTTCAGTAAAAAAAACAGCAATACAATTTAAGCAAAACACACAATTATTCACATCTGGGCTTAAACCAATGACCATTGGAGTAAAAAAACTCGCGCTTAAACCACTCGGCCATCCTTTCATATACCGCCATGATTGTTTTTATACTCTATATAAGAAATCCTCGACATTTCAAAAAATATAACAATACCAACATATAACGATACCAACAAAACTTTCCAAAGAATGCAATCGTTTCGCGTTTGTAACGCTTTATTAACTTTCGGTTTTTGAATCGTCAAATGATTCATATAACTATTTCTTTGCAAAAAACACAAAACTACAACGAAAATTTGCCAACCTGACACCATTTCTGCTAATTTAAAAATGGACGAAACATTTAACGTAACATATGTTGTGTTACTTAGTTTGTTGTTTGCAGATCCTCACTCATGTCAGCAATTACCACCATGCCAATCACCACCATGCCAATCACCAACATGTCAATCACCAACATGATAATCACCACCATGCCAATCACCACCATGTCAATCACCACTATGCCAATCACCACCATGCGAATCATCACCATGCCAATCACAACCATGCCAATCACAAACATGCCAATCACCAACATGCCAATCACCAACATGCCAATCACCAACATGCCAATCACCAACATGCCAATCACCACCATGACAATGACCAACATGTCAATCACCAACATGCCAATCACCAACATACCAATCACCACCATATCAATCACCACCATGCCAATCACCAACATGCGAATCACCAACATGAAAATTACCACCATGCCAATCACCACCATGCCAATCACCACCATGATAATCACCACCATACCAATCACCACCATGTCAATCACCACCATTCCAATCACCACCATGACAATCACCAACATGCCAATCACCAACATGCAAATCAACAACATGCCAATCACCAACATGCCAATCACCAACATGCCAATCACCACCATTCCAATCACCACCATTCCAATAACCAACATGCGAATCACCAACATGAAAATCACCAACATGTCAATCACTAACATGCCAATCACCACCATGTCAATCACCAACATGTCAATCATCAACATGCCAATCACCAACATACAAATCACCACCATGACAATCACCAACATGCCAATCACCAACATGCGAATCACCAACATGAAAATCACCAACATGCCAATCACTAACATGTCAGTCACCACCATGCCAATCACCACCATGCCAATCTCTACCATGCCAATCACCACCATGACAATCACCAACATGACAATCACCAACATAACAATCACCAACATGCCAATCACCAACATGCAAATCACCAACATGCCAATCACCAACATGCCAATAACCAACATGTCAATCACCATTATGCCAATCACCAACATTCCAATCACCACCATGCAAATCACCACCATGCCAATTACCACCATGCCAATCACCAACATGCAAATCACCAACATGCCAATCACCAACATGCCACCATGGCAATTACCACCATGCAAATCACCAACATACCAATCACCAACATGCTCATTACCACCATGCCAATCACCAACATGCCAATCACCAACATGCCAGTCACCACCATGCCAATTATAACTATGCCAATCACCAACATGTCAATCACCAACATGCAAATCACCAACATGCCAGTCCCCACCATGCCAATTACCATCATGCCAATCACGAACATTTCAATTACCATCATCCTACTCACCAACATGTCAATTACCACCATGTCAATCTACACCATGCCAATCACCAACATGCCAATTACCACCATGTTTAGAAACCGGTTCATTTGGTTTTATTAGGTATTCGGTTAAGCTTTTTCTCCTACGCACATGCATTAAACCCCTTTTTCACATAGCACGGTCAATATATTAGAAAATACCACACTGTTAGACAGTGAAACTTATTTTAGTGTGAGTTACAAATATGATGTTATAGTTATGGATGCTAATTTATTGTTTTCATCATACCTATATATTTCATTTGTATGTTTAAATACGATTATTATGTTTTTTTTCTGTTTTAATGAAATGAGACACATATAATCTGATCGGTCAATTTTCTGTTGAATTTGTTTCCAAGTTAAATAACATCAAATTTTCTTTGAAGATGAAACCAGTGTTTTCCGTCGATTTATCATCTGTTAATGTGCTCTTTATATTCGCGTTATAACGTCATGAACACTGCTCTGCTGTTTATTTTATTTTGATGCTTTATTTTCGAGAACGCACGCACGTTTCGATGATGGATCGGTAAAGTTATCAACATAATGAAACAATCCGGGATACTGACGCACCGATAATGCAGATCATGATTTGAGGATTCTAACCGCCGTGTGTCGGCATGTGTTTAATATATTCTCGACCCAAAACCAAAATCCGTGAACAACAATAGTATACTGTGCTCAGTACCACTTAACCCATTTATGCCTAGCGTCTAGAAAAAAAGGTCTTGGCAAACAGCTTAGACCCAGATGAGACGCCGCATGATGCGGCGTCTCATCTGATTATGCGCTGTTTGCTTAAAGGAATTTCTGTAAGAAATATTCTAATTATAGAAATAAACATACTAGACATCCCTAAATTTGGAAATAAATTGATCCAATTTAGAATAATCGGAGAGCCCATTAGGCATAAATGGGTTAAT